>NW_015171607.1:41791-45251 GCF_001447785.1 Gekko japonicus
CATAACACCCACAACAAACCCCCCACCCTCCCGAGATTTCCCTGCAAACAATTATGGTAAGGTTTACCATACTTTAAAGAAGATAACATCTTCCCATGTGTTCCAAAGATCCAATTCCCCCGCCCCCCACCCTCCCCCACCCCTTCCCAGATGAAACTAAGAGATCTCAAATAGCCAACGCAAACCACAGAATAAAAATATAACATTACAATATATAGGCATTGCAACCATGGGTAACCCCACAGGTCCAGGGGAAGAAAGAATTTTCACCCCCCTTCACCCAGACGGAGTACATTCGACTCCTCCATTAGGTCCCTCTCACCTCCCCCCGAGGACTAAGAAACCAAGGTGTCCTCTCAATCCCGAACCCCCCAATTCCACCAAGATATACAATGAGCTTAATGCTCAAGCTAGTTAAGTTAAACAAAGATCGCGAAATAAACAGGAAACAATATGCTAAGATCATTGTATCATACGTGTCCCTGTGCAAAGCGGACTGGAATCTTGCTGCCTTTTATTGGTGAAGAGTTTTCCCATTTCCTCTTGTTGGAGGCTTTTTCACACTCCATTGGCACTTGTATCTTTAGTTGCTTTAGAATCTCCGCACCACCAGCTAGGTCTTCAACTGTCCAAGACTTGTTTTGGTGTCTAATCTGCATCGCTCCCGTTGGGAGCCATTTGTACCTCACTCCCGCGTCAAGCAATTGAGCTACAATTGGTTTTAGTTTTCTTCGGACCTGCAAGGATTCAGATGGAATGTCCGGAAAGATTAATATGGGCTTGTCTTGAAATGAAAAGCCCCCAGCAATTCTTGATTGATCCAGAATTTTTTTCTTTGTACGGAAGTCTGCTAGTTCTATAATAATATCCCTCGTCGCTCTTGTTCGCTGGGTAAAAGTAGAGCCGAGCCGGTAGGCTCTAAGTATTAATGGCGCCACTCCTTCTTCTAGTTTAAGAACTGCAGCTAGCCAAGATGATATAAAAATTGCCAGCTCAGTTGTCCCTTCAGCTTTCTCTTCAAAGCCTCGGAGCTTAAGATTCCGTTCTCGGACTTTATTTTCCAAGACAGTGATTTTTTCTTTAGCCCATTTCTCATGGGCTTCCAAATTGCGAACTCCCTCTTGATTTGCCTGGCTCATCTCCATAGCCGTTTCTGCTGATTGTGCCACCTCTTGGATCGTGAATTGTAGCGATTGGAGTTGGTCGGTAATCGGCTGCAACATTTCTCTAAGTGAGCCCAGTAGGTCTGCTCTCAGGGATTGTATAGTTGCATTAAAATCCGTCGTAGTTAGCAAGGAAGAGGTGTGGGGATCCGAAATTGGAGTCCCGGGTTGTGCTCCGGCGGCCATTTTGTTTTCCGATCGTGGCGCACCCGGTTCAAGTCGCGTCGGGATTTCTCCGGCCAAAAAAGAATGTAAAAGCTTTGAGGACGCCGGATAGGTTAAGCGCGTGCTCACTCCTTTTTTTCCCATAACCTGGACAGCAATTTGTACGATCTTTGTTTAACGATTTAGGAATCAAGGGGTCCGGTCGAGGAGCTCGGCTTCTATGCGTCCGTCTCCATGCAGACCGACGCTCCGCCCCCCCTATACTTTATAATTGTAAGATGACAATCCCGGCTATTAACTTTATTTACTACGTTTATGTTTATTCTTTACTCTGTGGTTACTCTGGTAGCCCAATCGAACCTTAGTGTGCGGTGTTTGGAGCTAGTGTGATAGAGACCGAACAATTGTGTTACGTTAGTTGGAGGATTGAGATTAGCGGCGTTTTACAGGAACAATAACAATTGATTGGCACAGTAATGAGATAATACGGAGAACAAGAAAAACTGTGAAAAAAAATGACGCTTGATATATGTCTTTAAAGAATCATAGAAAAGTGAACAAAAATAATATACATAACCATAGAAAAATATATTGACGGTGATCTCCGGAATGTCTTGCCGTTTCGAACTAAGATCTTCTGAACAAAGATGTGGGACAAAAACTGTCTCTCAATAGTTCATATCCTCTGGTGACGTCTCACAATTATCTACTATAAATTACAGCTGGTATGATTATTGAAAATCTTCTTTGATGATTGTGAGACGTCACCAGAGGATATGAACTATTGAGAGTTTTTGTCCCACATCTTTGTTCAGAAGAAGATCTTCGTTTGAAACGACAAGACATTCCGGAGAACACCGTCAATATATTTTTATACGATTATGTATATTATTTTTTGTTCACTTTTCTATGATTCTTTAAAGACATATATATGAAGCGTCACTTTTTCACAGTTTTTCTTGTTCTCCGTATTTTACAGGAACAACCAACTGTGATAACTGGGGTTTGAGGGACGCATTCTGTTCTCTGCCATATATTTTACAACTGGTGCCCATAGCCTTGTGAACTTCACGTGTGGTGTGGAGTTTGAGTCCCTCGGTTTAGATCTATTTTGGCCATGACAAACTGTCCCCCAAAGCTTGTACACGGCACGTCTTCAGACACCTGCGTGTATCTGAAGTGTGTGTCCGAAAAGTGGACTCAGACTTTGTTCGGCTGCTTCAGACCAGCATGGCTACCCACCAGACCTGTCCTCAGTGCCGATACGTTAATGCAGCTAACCCCAAAAGTTAAGTTGGCAAACTTTTCTCGTCACTCTGAAAGCAAAGACAGACTCTCAGTGTGTTTGTTTTCCTGCTAAAAGCAGCTGACTGCATGAAAAGTGCTTCCCACTCCCATCAATGCCCTCTGCACCTTTGGGCAGTGGTTGTTTGATGTTTTCAGAACCAGGAACCACATTTAACCCCAAGGAGCAGCATGTGAGGCCCTGCACCTCATATTTATGCTCCAGGAGGAGGAAAGGAAATTAAGCTTTCCTGTCCCTTAAGGGGATGAGTTCTTCTTGCAGCTCCGGACAGGGTGGCTTCAAAGGTGCTTTGTATTTCTATTTGAATTGTACTGATTATGTGCAGGCGAGCTTGGAAGCTAAGCAGGGTCGACCCTTTTGAGTATTTGGCTGGGGGACCACCAAGAGCGGTCAGGGTTGTGGCACAGAGGCAATGCAATGGCAAACTACCCCTGAACTGTCTCCTGCCTTGTAAACCCCACGGGGTCACCATAAATCACCTGTTACGTTGAGGGCACTGCCAATTAAAAAAGGTAAAGGTTCCCCTTGCTCGAAAGCCACCCGAATCCAACTCGAGGGATGCGGTGCTCATCTCCGTCCCCATTAGCCGAAGAGCCAGCGCTGTCCGAAGACGTCTCTCTGAGGCCATGGGGCCGGGCACGACTAAATGCCTGCGAGGTGCATGGAACGCTGTTCCCTTCCCACCCTTCCGGCTAAATGCCCGGCGCTGCCTCTTCTGGGAAAGGTGCGCAGAAGTCCAGCCTCCAGCAAGCGAGCCTTTCGGTCCCTCTCCTCTTGCGCCGCCGCTGCCCGCTCCCCCACCCACCCCCAGGCCGCTCCAGGTGCG
>NW_015171607.1:45776-59502 GCF_001447785.1 Gekko japonicus
GGTGGGTGGGGGGGCGCCCGGGCGGGGCGAGGTTTGCGCCCCTGAGGGCCAGGCCGTCCTAGGCGAAGGGTCAAAAGGCAAACACGGACACGTGTCTCCTCCGCCCCCATGACGGCAGCCAGAGGATCCCACGCGGAGCCCGGGGCCAGAAAAACAAACCCTCCCGGCGTCCTTCCCCCTCCCGGCACTCACTTTCCCTCGGCCGAGAAAACGGCGCGCCTCCGGCTGAGCTCGCTGCCCCCGCTGCGGACCACGCGAAGCCGCTCCGGCGCCCCCATCTTCCCCGTCGGCCCGGCCTCCGGCAGCCGGAAACGCCGCTCTGGCCACCCACTTCCTCCGACTCTATAGGCTGCTTCCGTCCTCCGTCGTCCAACAGCCCCCTCGACCCCGTAGAGATGGGGGGGGGGGGAAGAGCTCGGAGTCTTAGACACTTCCGGTTCCTAACCGAACAGCCTTCCCCCCCCTCGCAAAGGCAAAGTTTGAGAGTCCAGCGGCACCTCGAAGACCAACAAAATTTTATTCAAACTATGTCAGCTTTCCGTGTGCATGCACGCTTCGACTTTCTCTTTAAACTTTTGGATATAAAGCTGATTCTAGGCTTATTCCTGTCTCCGTGGGCTCCTGCTCCATCTGCAATTCTGGCCCAAAGACTCCAGGCACTCAAGGTCAAAATCCACGCTGGGGATTCCTCCTCCCTCCCTCTTGTGCCTTTCCGCACCTCAGCGCCCAGGTCGCCACTGTCAAATAGAATCCGGAAGAAGTGGGGACATATACAAGGCCCTTTTCTACCTCTATAGTGTCGGGCCCGGCGAGCAACAGGGGAGCACGTGACAAGCGGGGCTGGGCGGAGCTTGACGGTAGCCTTTATAAGGCGAGGCTGCAGCCGCGGGCGTCATAGTTGTGTGTGGGGAGGAAGGGGACGGAAGGGTGTGGTGGTCGGGCGCGCGCATTAAGTTTAGCTGGGTAGGCCTGAAGCAAAAAAATAAAAGAAAGGGAAATGTATTTAATGCTGAATATAGTTACAGCGGTAGAAAGGGCTGTGCGCGTGTGTGAGAAATATTTCCCAGAGGTTTCAGTCGTTGCTCAGCCCAAAAAGCAGAATGTCTTTTTCTTTTTGAAATAGTATATATCTTTTAAAAACCAGGTAGTGATATATAAGGGGGTGCAAAAGAAAAAAAGGGTTATATAATAATATATAAGGAATACAAAAAGATATAGGGTATACAAAACAGAAAATAGTTCTCCCTAATTCCCCCTTCATTATAATTTTAAAGCTTTTTGAAGGTTTTATGTTCATAGCTCATCTGCTTTGCAGCTATACCGTTTTTGTCATTGCTGCATACTCTGTATTAAATATTTTGTCATTTCTACTTATGAATTATTGTTTTTAAGGTAGGCTACTCTGGCAGAGTTTCTTAAGACAGGTTTTTCTCCCCTTTTCTTGCTAAGCCTTTCCCCCTCCCTCTTTTGTTTTAAAGTAAACCCCCCCCCAGTCAATGAGAAGGTGCATTGTAAAAAGTTATGAAGAGATGAAATGGGGGGGGGGGGGTTTGTACCTCCATGTTATTTTGGGGCATTGCTTCACTCTTGTGCTTTTGTGAGACTTAGCAAAAGTTAGGAAAGTTTCAAAAAATAGGTTTGTATAGGCAAAACATTAAATAGACTACAGAGGAACTGTGGCCGTGCATGCATTTTGTCTGCACCTGTGCTTGTTTGGTTTATTGATCTTGGTTCAGAAATGGGTGGCCTTAGGGCTGGGGTGGAATACCTTGAGTTAAAACCTCCCTGCCCACAGTTAGGTTAGAATTAGGGTGCATTATTTACCTTGAGCTGTTAAAGTGAAGAGGAAGCTATAGAAAAATATAGTGAAACAAGTTGGGTATTGAGATTAGTTCTTTTAAGTTTTGAGTAGCTAGGGGTGCCGAGAAATCTCATTTAAGGTATTAAGTGTGGATTTAGAAAAGATTTCATTAGAGGCTGAAGTAGTAGTCTTTTATGTGCTGAGTAGTTGTCTCAGTTTTTGAAGTTATTAGGACAAAACATGTTTTCATGAACAAAATTCATTTTTGCTCTTCACTACGTTCAAAGGCTTTTAATATACATATACACACAAGCTTATGGGAGTTACATGAATGTGCTCTTTTTTAAAAATTACAGTGATCAAATACAAAAATGTAACCTCACATGAATCTCAAAGTAAGACACCTTGTAATGAACACAAATTTGAAGTTCCCTCCTTAATGCAATGCAATCCATTTGTTGTTAACATCTGCTACAACGTTCTGTACATTGGGTTGTCACATAACTTTAAGCTTGGGTAATATGCCAGTTATATTTATTAAGTCAGTCCTGAAATATTAAGGTAGTACTCTTGTTACCGCTTCTTAACATTAGTTAACCTTGCTGCAGTATCTGAGTATTTGCTACGTAATTCAAAAGCGTTTCTGGAAAGTCTGGAACATCACTTCTCAGACCAGCTGACATTACTGAAACAATCTTTACCCAAGACATGTTTTGCTCTTTTACACACCACATAAGACAAAGTTTCCACTGGGAGTCTCACAAACCCAACAATTTCCAGACGATTTTTAATGCAGTTGTACAATTCTAAGGTAAAAGATGTCACTGCTGAAGCATTTGAACTAATTATCTAAATTAGAGGCATGAGGCTTCTAAAGACGGTAGAGCCGTATTTTATCATAAATTCCAGCATTGTTTCATTGGGTTTCTTGTAATAGGATCACATTTGCGTTCATTTTTGTCAATTTATTTAGGATTCTGCATCTCTTGACCGTGTTGTTTAAACCATGGACATAGCAGATGTAATTTTCACCTGAGATTGCATTTCCGTGTGTGGTTATGTGGTTTTGTTATGATTATTATTGGTCTGAAATATATCTGTTACTTAATGCCTGAACAGTGTACTGCTGGATGCCTGGGGGTCTCAGGTCAGACCACTGATTATTTAATCTAATCCCCTGCTTACCTCCCTTTATAAAAATTAGAAGCTTTGAAATCAGTCACTGCGGAGTGTAGCTGCAATACACAGACTTTGATCAATCCCTTAAAGATTAATATTTATTGCACTCTTACCTGGTTGTGAGAATCTTGAGAAACTCACTTAACAGTTGTAATAGTTAAGCAAGATTTGTTGGCAATTTAAGAATATTAAAATAGGATAGATTACCTGAAGGGTACTATGAAGTGTGACCAATTGCCTGTGTGGATCCAGTTATGATTTGCTTCTTGGGATTGTAGATTGCTTAGAGTTAAAAAAGTACAGCTAGTGAAATTGATTGTTAATCACCAGAGAAAAAGTTAAGTAGGTTCAAAAATTGTCAGACCCTATATGGTTCTGTGTCTACTTAATTAGTAATCACCAAGAAAAAATTAATTGAAGTTAAAAATTTCCTGACTCAGTGTAGTTATATAGCTAGCAGTTAGGCACTCAGAGGTAAGCTTATAACAAAGGATTCTGAACCCCCCCCCCTTTCCTCCTTCCTGAATATGTCTGTGAAACTATTCAGATTACTAAGGAAACGAATCTGATATTCCAGATACTATGTGAAGTCTGTTGTGAAGCTAGTTGGGTACAAACCCACACAGTAAAATCTGTTTCTGACAGGAAGATTCAATATCAAAGGTTTGATTATCTTAAAATACATGTATTAACACTTTAACTATAAATGTAAAAGAAAAACAAGCAAACAAACAAATGGACATTCTTTCTTCAAAACAGCAACTAAGATATCACTCTTTCTTCAAGGCAACACCTAGGATGTTGTACTATATACTTTCAGCAGTTTTATACTGATTTGAACTAAAGTTCTAAACCGTTCCGTGCACCCTCCTGACTCCCGTTTAGAATAACGGTCACGAGAGGCTGGGTATTTTCGCACCCTGTGCTTTACCCAGCACACTAACTAGGAAAGCACAAATTACCGTTTAGGGCTGGGGTGGAATACCTTGAGTTAAAACCTCCCTGCCCACAGTTAGGTTAGAATTAGGGTGCATTATTTACCTTGAGCTGTTAAAGTGAAGAGGAAGCTATAGAACTTAAATATGGTGAAACAAGTTGGGTATTGAGATTAGTTCTTTTAAGTTTCGCGTAGCTAGGGGTGCCGAGAAATCTCAGTGTGGATTTAGAAAAGATTTCATTAGAGGCTGAAGTAGTAGTCTTTTATGTGCTGAGTAGTTGTCTCAGTTTTTGAAGTTATTAGGACAAAACATGTTTTCATGAACAAAATTCATTTTTGCTCTTCACTACGTTCAAAGGCTTTTAATATACATATACACACAAGCTTATGGGAGTTACATGAATGTGGCTCTTTTTTAAAATTACAGTGATCAAATACAAAAATGTAACCTCACATGAATCTCAAAGTAAGACACCTTGTAATGAACACAAATTTGAAGTTCCCTCCTTAATGCAATGCAGTCCATTTGTTGTTAACATCTGCTACAACGTTCTGTACATTGGGTTGTCACATAACTTTAAGCTTGGGTAATATGCCAGTTATATTTATTAAGTCAGTCCTGAAATATTAAGGTAGTACTCTTGTTACCGCTTCTTAACATTAGTTAACCTTGCTGCAGTATCTGAGTATTTGCTACGTAATTCAAAAGCGTTTCTGGAAAGTCTGGAACATCACTTCTCAGACCAGCTGACATTACTGAAACAATCTTTACCCAAGACATGTTTTGCTCTTTTACACACCACATAAGACAAAGTTTCCACTGGGAGTCTCACAAACCCAACAATTTTTAATGCAGTTGTACAATTCTAAGGGGAAAGATGTCACTGCTGAAGAATTTGAACTAATTATCTAAATTAGAGGCATGAGGTTTCTAAAGACGGTAGAGCCGTATTTTATCATAAATTCCAGCATTGTTTCATTGATCTCATAATCAAGGTCATTTTGTCATTTAAATTTTAAAAAATTCGGAACACAACTAATATCTGGAATATAAATAACTAAAAGAGGGGTTTTTTTGGGGGTGTGTGTGTGATTTCTGCATTAATGGGTGTTTCAATAGTTCTCTTGGAGAATAATCCTAAAAAGGTCTACTCATTATTCTACTACAGTCTATTCAATAGGGCTGATTCCCAGGAAAGTGTTCTTAGGATTGCACTGTCAATGTTATTTTTTATTTTTTTTGTTGAAATACTTACATTCTGATTTTCTCTTCGTGGAAGGCAGCTTAACAATGATAGTTAAAATATCCTGCTAAATTCTAAGGTAAAATAGGAAGGCCAAATCCCTCTCCATATTATTCCCTCTTGATTTTTTAAAGACAATCCTTAATTTAGAAATGGTCAAATAGAGATAAACCCGTTACTACAAGATGATATTCTCCCTTACGAGAGTACCATATTTTTTAAAAATAATTTTTTTATACAATTATATCCTGGAGTTTTTCCATCTATATTTTATGACTTGAGTTATGTCTGTCCGTTAAGTCAAGTTTTCTAATCACTGAGCTCAGTTGAGGCATACTTACCAAAAGCTTTTTTGTAGAGAATCCCAAACTGATAATGGATTGGTCGCTGAATACTATTGCTGTACTATAATTTTGTTTCAGTTCTTAAAAACCATATCCAAGCTTGTAAGTGGGATTTTGATGGGAGTGTTGCTTACTGGAAGAAACTGTCCCTTCTGGTTGGTTTATAAACCTGTCAAACTATGCTAATTTAGCAGTTTGGTGGTATAGTGTTTAAGATTAGGGTTTCCTAGTCGTCCATTAACCCATTACCATGATCAACTTTTTGAAGGAAACTGGGTATTTTATTTCCCTATGTAAAAGTTTAGAATAGTTCACCAACTCCTTAAGACAGGTCTCCGATATCACCATTGTAAAATTACTAAATAAGTGAATATTTCAGTTATGGTTAACTTTATATTTAAACGGTTAACTCTAGAAGGATAAGGGCTGTGTAACCAAAATCCATGCAACCAGTTTAATTAAAATGCTAATTGGGTTACAAATCATTTTAAGGTGGCTTGTATTAGAATAACAAATATTTATACTAAGGTCTTTAGGCAGCGTACATTGTTCCTAACAAATTCTATCCAGTTACTTTACCGTATACCATAAGCGTCTATATTTTTAAAAAAGTCTTCATCTTTGTAATATTTTACATGTAACTTCCCCCTGTGCTATATTGGTGTATTAGTATAATTAGTCTCAGTTAATTACTCTCAATGTTCCACAGTTAAGGATATGTCTGCCCATCAGTCTTCAATTTTGACATTTATTTCCTTTACTATGTTCCCCCCTGGAATGAAATGCAAAAAATTGTAACCATATAAACTAAGCTTGTTATTCCTGTTTGGTCCTTGAATTTGTTAAACACCTTCCTTATGTTGTATGCTAATTTACTGATCATCCTCTACCGATGTGTACGAACTGGTAATTTCCATTTCATTGTATCTGAATGTTTTTCACACACTTTGAACTATACCTCTGTTAATGTAAACATAGTCTATAACAACTTAAACTGTGCCATGTGGTGTCGCTAGAGCATCACGCCAAGTACTAAAGTATTTCAAAGATTAAATGCCAAAACAGGGTGACTTATTAGACCCTGTTGTGCTTCTGCTGACATACTGGGATGAAGTAATCTCTTTTCTGGGGAAACTTGAAATCTTCCCATGTAGCAGACGTACAATTCTTAAGCCTCCTCCCTTAACTCTTCCTATGCAACTACTTAAGGACGTGGTGGTTGGGTTTGCTCTGCATTTTACATATAGGATTTTTTCTTGCTATTACCGTCTGTAATTTCCCCCTTGTAGTTTTGGATAGGAAAAATAGAAGAAATTGTATTTTGAATACACAATCTTTTTTGGAATGGTCTATATAGACACCAGGTTAGATTTTTTGTTTTGTTTAAAAAGTAATTACTGTTGAGTTCCTGTTGGTTAAGCTAATTTAATCTCCATAAGTAGCACACTTGCTTTTTTAAGGGAATGAAACATTTTGAGGGGAGGATATATATCTGTTCACCAGTTTGGATGGGAAGAAAGATGTAGCTGTGAAGCAGGAGTTTGGTGCAAGTGCAGACAGCAGTGGAAATGGCCATAAAGATGTTTGAAAGTCTGCAGAAACTGGAAGATTGTCAGTACAGCAGCCGTTTCATGTGTTTAGATGTAGTGGCAGGTTGACAGTAGAGATGTAAACTTTCTGGACATTTGGAAGCCATGGGGGGGGGGAAATGTTCCCCGTTTTCCCCTTGAAGAAAAATGGACGTTTAGGGAAAACCTGAAATATGTGCAGTATTTACTGTCCTATGAAACTTAAACTAATTTTACTGATATAACATAAGAAGAGTCCTGCTGGATCAGACCAGTGGTCCGTCTAGAACATAAGAACATAAGAGATGCCAATGTTGGATCAGGCCAAAGGCCCATCCAGTCCAACACTCTGTATCACACAGTGGCCAGAAATACCAGGTGCCATCAGGAGGTCCACCAGTGCGGCCAGGACATTAGAAGCCATCCCACTGTTGACCCCCCAAAGCACCAAGATGACAGAGCATCACTTGCCCCAGAGTCCCTATCTATACCTTGTGGCTAATAGTCACTGATGGACCTCTGCTCCATATGCTTATCTAATTCCCTTTTGAAGCCGTCCATGCTTGTAGCACCCACCACTTCCTGTGGCAGTGAATTCCAAGTGTTAATCACTCTTTGGGTGAAGAAGTACTTCCTCTTATCCATTCTAACCCAACCGCTCAGCAATTTCATTGAGTGCCCACGAGTTCTTGTATTGTGAGAAAGGGAGAAAAGGACCTCTTTCTCTACCTGCTCTTCCCCATGCATAATCTTATAAAAGTGGGGAATCAAACCTGGTTCTCCCAGATTAGAGAACATAAGAACATAAGAACATAAGAGATGCCAATGTTGGATCAGGCCAAAGGCCCATCCAGTCCAACACTCTGTATCCCACAGTGGCCAGAAATACCAGTGCCATCAGGAGGTCCACCAGTGGGGCCAGGACATTAGAAGCCCTCCCACTGTTGACCCCCCCCCAAGCACCAAGATGACAGAGCATCACTTGCCCCAGAGTCCCTATCTATACCTTGTGGCTAATAGCCACTGATGGACCTCTGCTCCATATGCTTATCTAATTCCCTTTTGAAGCCGTCCATGCTTGTAGCTGCCACCACTTCCTGTGGCAGTGAATTCCAAGTGTTAATCACTCTTTGGGTGAAGAAGTACTTCCTTTTATCCGTTCTAACCCGACCGCTCAGCAATTTCATGGAGTGCCCACGGGTTCTTGTATTGTGAGAAAGGGAGAAAAGTACCTCTTTCTCTACCTGCTCTTTCCCATGCATAATCTTATAAACCTCAATCATGTCACCCCTCAGTCGTCGTTTCTCCAAGCTAAAGAGCCCTAAGCGCCTTAACCGTTCCTCATAGGGAAAGTGTTCCAACCCTTTTATCATTCGAGTTGCTCTTTTCTGCACTTTTTCCAAAGCTATAATATCCTTTTTAAGGTGTGGTGACCAGAATTGCACACAGTATTCCAGATGAGGTCGCACCATTGATTTATATAGCGGCATTATGATATTGGCTGATCTGTTTACAATACCCTTCCTAATAATCCCCAGCATAGCATTGGCCTTCTTTATTGCAGTCACACACTGTCTCGACATTTTCAGTGAGTTATCTACTACAACTCCAAGATCTCTCTCTTGATCTGTCTCTGCCAGTTCAGACCCCATCAACGTGTATTTATAGTTAGGATTTTTGGCTCCAATGTGCATCACCTTGCACTTGGCCACATTGAACCCCATTTGCCATGTTGACGCCCACTCGCCCAACTTTGACAGATCCCTTTGGAGTGCCTCACAATCCTCACTGGTTTTCACCACCCTGAACAACTTCGTATCATCCGCAAATTTAGCCACTTCACTGCTTACTCCCAACTCCAAATCATTAATGAACAAGTTAAAAAGCAGTGGACCAAGTACTGATCCCTGTGGTACCCCACTGCTTACACCCCTCCACTGGGAGAACTGCCCATTTATACTCACTCTCTGTTTTCTATTAATTAGCCAGTTTTTGATCCATAAAAGGACTTGTCCTTTTATCCCATGATTTTTGAGCTTGCTTAGGAGCCTTTGATGAGGAACTTTATCAAAAGCTTTCTGGAAGTCAAGGTAAACAATATCTATTGGATCCCCCTTGTCCACATGTTTGTTCACCCCCTCAAAGAACATTAACAGGTTAGTGAGACAAGATCTTCCCTTACAGAACCCATGTTGAGTCTGCCTCAATAGGTTTTGTTCATCTATGTGCCTACTAATTCTTTCCTTAATAATGGTTTCCACCAATTTACCCGGTATCGACGTCAGACTGACAGGCCTGTAATTTCCCGGATCTCCTCTGGAACCCTTTTTAAAGATGGGAGTGACATTAGCTACCTTCCAGTCCTCAGGAATGGAGGCTGATTTTAAGGAGAGATTACATATTTTTGTCAGGAGATCCACAAGTTCACAATTGAGTTCTTTCAGAACTCTTGGATGTATGCCATCTGGGCCTGGTGATTTATCAGTTTTTAAGTTGTTTATCAGTTTTAGGACCTCCTCTCTCGTCACCTCAATCTGACTCAGGTCTTTCAACACCCCTCCCGAACTCAGCGGCTCTGGAGTGGGCAAGCACCTCTCATCTTCCACAGTGAAGACGGAGGCAAAAAATGCATTTAGCTTCTCAGCCATTTCCCTATCATCCTTCAGTACTCCTTTTACCCCTTGGTCATCCAAGGGCCCCACTGCCTCCCTGGCTGGTTTCCTGTTTCTAATGTATTTGAAGAAAGTTTTATTGTTGGTCTTTACATTTTTTGCTATATGCTCCTCATATTCCCTTTTTGCATGCCTGACCACAGACTTGCATTTTATTTGCCATAGCCTGTGTTCTGTTTTATCAGCCTCACTGTGACTAGCTTTCCACCGCTTAAAGGAATCCTTTTTACCTTTTACAGCTTCCATTACTTTGTTTGTTAACCATGTAGGCTTTTTCTTATACCTGTTTGTGCCTTTCCTAACCTGCGGAATATATTTTATTTGAGCTTCTAGAATTGTAGTTTTAAACAGTTTCCAAGCTTCCCCAATGGTTTTGACCCTTTCTACTTTTCCCTTCAGTTTCCTCCCCACATGTCCCCTCATATCAGAAAAATTACCCCTTTTAAAGTTAAAAGTGGTTGTGTGAGTCTTTTTGGCCAATTCCCTATTTGTACAAATGTTGAACTCAACAACATTATGATCACTGTTCCCAAGCGGTGCAATCACTTTTACATCTCTCACCAGGTCTTGAGTGTTACTTAGGACCAAATCAAGGATCGCCTCTCCCCTGGTAGGTTCCATGACCATCTGCTCCATAGCACAGTCATTTAGAGTGTCTAGAAACTCAATCTCTTTCTCTCGACTAGAACACATATTGACCCAATCAATGTGTGGGTAGTTAAAATCACCTATTACGACACAGTGTTTTTGTCTAGCTGCTATCTTTAATTCATTCATCATTTTATAATCCTCCTCTATCTTTTGATCCGGTGGGCGATAACAAACTCCCAGTGTTAAGTTTCCTTTTGGCCCCCCTATTTCAACCCACAGAACTTCAAGAAGCGAATCCAATTCTCTTAGCCTCTCGATCTTTCTGGACTTTATACCCTCTCTGACATACAGAGCCACCCCACCTCCAACCCTTCCCCCCCTATCCTTCCGATATAATATATAACCGGGAATCACCGTATCCCACTGATTTTCCTCATCCCACCAAGTTTCCGAAATACCCACAATGTCTATTTTTCCCTCTGACACCAAGCACTCCAACTCCCCGATTGTACCTCGGACACTTCTAGCCTTTGTATAGAAACAGCTGTAATTTCCCATACTAGTTAAGCCTTCCACCTTCCTCTTGCTATCTCGAGACCTTGTCAGGCAGTCCATGTCACTAGCCATGGTCTCAGTGGACAATTTCAATCCACCTCCCTGTAGAAAAGCAACAGGTACCCTCTCATCTCTCTGAGATGAGCCAACCCGAACCAGAGACTTTTCATCTCCTGTCGGCTTTCCCCCAATATTCAGTTTAAAAACTGCTCTGCCACCTTTTTGATTTTAAGCGCCAGCAGCCTGGTTCCTTCTCGGGACAACGGCCAACAGCAGGGCAGAGAGGCCGAGGCCTTCCTAAAAGCATAGAAAGAGCCCTGCTGGAAGTCCCATAGCCAGGAATTTCTTTGTGGGGGGCTGTGGTGAGTGACCATCCTCTGACGGGCTGGTTTATTTCATCCAAGCCAACAGGATCCACAGTGCAGTGTTGAACATTGTCCCTTTATTTCAGTTTTACAAAGATTTGGGCAAAGGGTCTCCCTACCACTAAGGAATGTGAACAGAGGTCATTTCGGGGGGGATCGTGGGGGAACACAGTTCCCCTGGGTGAGGTATGGGGGGCGGGGCACATGACGAAGCCCCACCCCCCGCTTCCGGCCGCCCCACTTCCGGCCCTCATTCAGCCAGGAGGAGGCAGGAGAAGAGGGAGGGTAAGTTGCTTCCTCCCTGCCTCTCCCCACCCCTGCCTGCCTGGGGCCAGGGAGGGCCTTCGCGGGGCTTCCTCTCACTCCCGCCAGCCTTGCAGGTCCACCGTCGAACCCCTCATGGTGCTCGGCAGTGGAGCTGCAAGTGCGGCGCCGGCGCCCGGGACCGTTGGGGGCGGGGTGTGTGGCCTTATAACACACTTCTGGTGATGTCAGGGGGTGTGGCCTTATGACACACTTCCAGTGATGTCAGGGGGTGTGGCATATGCTAATGAGTTATGCTAATGAGTTCCCCTAGCTCTTTTTCTACGAAACGACCCCTGAGTGTGAAAGTCTTCATTGGGGATCTGTGTGTTTTCAAGGCCTGGTGCTCTCTGTGCATGTGCACAGTAGCCACTGCTCTAAGATCTCTGGGCTTGTACCACACTTCATGCTGCGCTTCTTACCCGTATCTGCCTTGAAAGAGGAGGGAGGGAATGGCCATCTCTGTAAGTTGTGTTCAGTGTGACCACCAGGGTTGAGACACCTGAACATCATTTGGGCCCCTCATCTACATATGTTAACTTACCTTGTTCTCTGCCACAACTGTGTCCTGGGAAGCTTCAGGACTGCTTATGGTATGAGCAGCTAGGGAGGGGAACATGAAAAACTGTCATTTTGGACCCCATCCCAACTTAGACACCCCTTCGTGGCGCCTCAACGACTGCAAACATTCAGGTCACATTTTATAGGGATTTCCTTTGGTAGAAAAGCATAGCCGCAGTGTTTTTCTATCACTAACCCTGGTCAAAAAAGCCAACAATCACTTAGCTTTTCCATATTCTTCTTGCACCACTGATTCTGATAACAGTAGCCGTATTTACCTTGAATACGTTAGGCACTTTTGTCCCCGTTGAACAACTCTCTCCCATGCCCCTATCTCATGCCCCAAACACCTCTGAAATGCTTTCCGCGGAAAGCGGCAGCATTATCCCTAAGCTTCTCCCCTACTTGGCTTCTTTTGACATGTCCCACCAGGATCTCCCTTGATGGTTTGAAGACAGGTGCTGCCCCATGCTCTATGGGAGAAGTGGAATCGCTGTTTCACATGTTCTTTCACTGTCCTTTTCATCAGGTTTATAGGGATAAGCGTATTGCCCCCCCCCTTGGATAGACCAGTACTTGATGCAGACAGTGCTGATCTACAGAGACTTTTGATAGAGGAAAATCAGCAGATCTCCAGACAAATAGCAACATTCTGCTTGCAACTGGTAAAATTTCACAATGAGAAGCAGATCAAGTAGAATCCTCAATTACCTTTCGCACGACTCATAAGCCGTTTAGTTTTAAACATCTTATAATTATTTTGATATAATGGGCTGTTAAACTTTTCACCTTTTAACATTATAATGATTTTAAGATTATATGTTTATTTTTAGAGCTGAATATATTATTTTGATAAATGGTCTTTGACCGCAAATAAACATCATTCATTCAGCTCATATTTACTTGTTGGACCAACACTTTACTTTGCACATGTGATCAACGGGTGACTTGCGGCAGGACAATTTGAGGCGTCAACAGTCAGGGAGCTATGTCACACCAGGGTTCACCCCACCATCTCACCGCTCCTTGGGGGTGAGGTGGGAAACAGCTCTTCCTGATGGGGCAACAGGTATGGAATTGGGATCGGGTAGTTGTGGTACCCTCCCATGGGCAACATCAGAAAGAGCAGCAGGCACTCTTACCTGGGAAATGAGATCCTTGGGCCTCACTTGCAGGAGACGAGTCCTCTGGGTTGCTGGAGGTGGTTAGCAAAGCAAATATGCAAACCCAAAAAGAAGAAAGGCAACAGTTTGGGGTTGGGTTGGGTTGTGAACTTACCGAGAGAGCGTTGTTCTCTCCACCCTGGACTTCTTCCCTGTTCCCAGAGTTGTCGTAGGAGATTGAATCAGGAGGGGTGACCTTTAAAAAAATTTTTTTTATTTTTTTTAATTGATGTTTAATGAATTGAAAACAAAAGTCTTAATATACTCATTCACAGTTATTCAATTCATAATCATAGAGGGGGGGAAAGGGGGGAAGAACAAAAACTCCTTTAAGTTGGTTCATTCAAAAACACACCGTAATCCTTCCCAGTCTCCAGCGGCACCTCCACTTAAAAAGGACCAGGCAGGAGGTGATGTGGAAGACCTTTGCCTGAGACCCTGGA
>NW_015171607.1:59891-74860 GCF_001447785.1 Gekko japonicus
AATCTAAATGTAAAATAAATTCTAAATCTGTTCGTGGTTTGGCCAAAAGAAGGGCAAGTTTGTGTTGACCGAACATATGTTGCAGTGGTAAATAAAGAAACCATGGGACCGAACCTTCGAGCTTACATTCTATCTTGGTCTTCTTCAATAATCCATGTTTTGAAGATACATCGCATAGACGTGTTAACATTGTGATCTTTCAAAATTTTAGCTGTTTCCATACCTACACTGTTTAAAAACCATTGCTGATCTATGAGGGTGGAGTAGCGAGAGATTTTAGGTAGTTGTATTTGGCTCATCATCTTCCATAAATGAATGGAAGGATGAAGCAGAGCATTGAAGGTGGCCTTCAATTGTAAGTTTTGTGTACTGAACCAGACTATTTCTATTAACGAGTGCAGATAAAATAAATCATTATAGAATCTTAATTGAGGGGGGAGAGGTGGAGTGTATCATTTTAATGACAGTAGCCAGTAGAGTAGCCCTGTGGTAAGTGGTAAGGTCTGGCAAATTAAACCCTTCATGAGATTTAGGTTTATGGAGGATATTGAAGCTGATTCTGGAGCGCTTCCCAGCCCACGGGAAATTTAGAGTAGTTTGCCATGTTTTCAGTAATTAGGGGAGAATTTTAAGCGGAATTGTGCAAAATAGGAAGGTGAATTTGGGTAGAAGAAAGAATTTGATGAGATTAAATCTCTCTATCCAGTTCAAATTCAATTTATTCCATCTAATAATGGTCAGTGTCAGATCTTTATGCATAGATTGATGGTTAAGCTTTATCAATTCTGAGAGGTTCAGGGGGATTTTAATTCCGAAATATGGTAAGTATGATGTAGTTCATTGGAACTGAAAGGAGTGTTTCAGTTGTTCGGTTTCATCCTTTGAAAGCTGAACAGGTAAGAGTTGAAATTTAGAGTTGTTACTATGAAGACCCGAAGTAGCACCAAAGTCATCAAGTACATGAAGGAGTTCGGGAAGGGACTCAGAAGGATTAGCTATAAACAATAACATGTCGTCTGCAAATAGTGATAGCTTATATTCTGATTTGTGAATTTTGATACCTGAAATGTTTGGATTTGTCATGATGGCATTAACTAAGGGTTCTACAGCTAATGCAAATAGTAATGGGGATAGAGGGCACTCTTGACGGGTTTTGCAGCCTTGAGACAAAGGGAGCGATCAACGCTAGCCGATGACTCATCATGCTAAGCCAGGTGTCTCTGCTACCAGCTTAATTAACATCCAATATTGCCCAGCCTAAGCCCCTTTCCTCCATTGCATACATGACTTTTTGGAACAGACTACAAGGGGTTGTCATAAGGGAGGCGTCCAGCAAGCTCCCCCCTGATGACACCCCAAGGGAGGTGTCCAGCTAAGCCCCCCCCCCGAGGTCACCCCATAAAAGAGGGTACATGGCAACGACCTTTATATTCGCTGACTCTCATCTTTGGCTACCTTGCCATCTACCCTACCCCTAGGCTCTCGGACCACAGCCAGAGTCTTTCTATGTGTGTCTTCTGGTTCAGTCACATGTTTCCCGTTTCCTTAGTTTAAACCCCCATTTTCTTATAGTTCCCTTATTTTTCCATTTGGAAGCTTCATCTCCTCAGATTAGGTAATTATTGCCCACCAACGAAATCCTGCTCAAGGGAATGTCTCTTGATCTATCTTATTTTCTCTAGAAGCTGTATAATTGTGTGTGTGTTTGTGAATTGTTTGGATGTGGAAAAGATTACAGGAAAGACATCAAGTTATATTAACTTCTGTCTCAGTGTCTGTTACTGGTATTTCTGGAAAGGTGGGACCTCTGTATACACTGGTGATTGCTCCCTATTGCCGATTGCTATTCTATAAATCATAAATCCCCAATATTAATTAATAACTCAGAGCAATCAGGCTAACAGAGTTTGATGATATTACTCTCCGCCACTGTTGCTTTATCTAGTAACAGACCATGCCCGGTAAAGTCAGCAAATCGAATAAGATGTGTCTTTCGCCAAAGAGGAAGTGCTGTATTTTGCAATCCTGGTTTAAACCAGGGTTGACCAGTGAGATTGGCAAGTAACAATGTTGGTGGAGATGAGTGACAGTTGTTATACCATATTCGAAGCATGACATCAAAGAAATAAGTTGTAGTATTTATGATGAGTATTAGATTGACATTCTAGAATTTCATGAAAAGAGGAAGGAGTCCTCTGTGTGTTTCCAGTCTGCCTCAAATGAGTTGTAATATTTTACTGGATTTGCTAAGAGTATGGTCTGATAGTATATTTTAAGATCTAGAACAGACATTCCGCCTCCCACCACCACTTCTCTGCCTTCTCGTGCTGTTGGTGAAGGTACTGCCATTCTTCTGTGGCCTGTTCTCTCTTGAAGGCGGTGGGGTCCTTCTGCCAGTTGGTATAACTGTTGGGGCACCAGCGGTAGGCGTATCCCTCACAGCCGCAGAGGCTGCAGGTGATGTCCCTTTGGCAGGCCTCTGTGGTGTGCCCCCGGGTGCCACACTGTCAGTATATAAAACTATACTAGCAAGCTGTCAGTCTGCCAGTGACAGTGAATGCTAGATCAGGATGATCTAAGTTGACAGCTAGTAGATCACATGACATGGTGATTGCAGGGAGGTTGCATCAGCCTTTGCACTAGGCACCATGACTTGGCAAATATGTAAATGACTGTAATGTGATTGGTTGTAAATATAAATGTAGTGCTGAACAGTGCTGTTCATCTCGTCTATGGGATCAGTTGTCTGCGCAGCACCTTGTCAGTGAGTACCACAATTTTGGAATCAGAGAGACTGTAAATACTCCAGTGTAAATAAAAACTGTAAATACTTTTACACTACTCTGCTACACGGCGTTTTCTTCCATACCGTCACACACTTGCTGCATAGCCTAATGAGGCTGTCACGGCGCATGTGTTCATAGGAGCCACATACATAACAAGGCGGTGGCTGCCCACTGTACATCACCATTGCCTGCTCGGCGGCCATGAAAAAACATCTGGGCAGATGTATGCGCCCCACCTTGTTGCGGTCGAAGGCCATTACAGCCCAGAACTCGCGTGTCTATGCCGAATTTGTAACCTTTCCTCTTTTGACGGATTTCAAATGGAATATCCTTTATGGTTGTATTCCCAATTTTCAGTGGATTTGCTGAAGTTGCATTTAAAACTGCATCTCTGGTCTGTCTTGTGAATCTCACCACAATCTCTCCAGGCAGGTTATTTCTCCTAATATAATTAGAGTATGCCCGATAGGCAGCCTCCATGTCTTTTACTATTTCATCCGCTGATATACCTGTTACTGGAGCGATGATCTTTCCCAGAGTCTTCTTTATATCTTCTTTTTCCTTTTCAGGCACCCCCTGAAATCTGAGAGTCATGTTAGCTTTTTCCATTTGAAGCTGTAACACACGAGTTTTCTGCAGTTTTTGTGCTGTCTCCGCATCCGTCACTCTTTTCTTCATCTTCTTATTTGCGATATCCATCTCTGTAATTTTTGCAGTTGCATGCTCCACTTTCTTCTCCGTTTCTGTCAGCTGGAGCTGCTGCAGAGCAAAGTTTTGGTTCAGTGTGACCAGTTGCTGGTTAATACCACTAAGTTGCTCCATTACTGACTTCAGCATATCCGCTAGCAACTTCATGACGTCTGCTCCCTCTTCTGGTCCTGGGTGAGGCTGCTGGTGCTTTGCAGGTGCGGCTGCGGCGGCGGTTTGCTGGTGGCCAGTGGGTGGCGGCGGTGGCGCTGCTCAGCTTCGCGGCGCTGGCGCTTGCCCCAGTCCGCCTCCCGGTGGCGCTCCTCCTCCACCCTCTGCTAGGCTTCCCTGCGCTGCTGCCGCTGCTGCTTTTCTTGCCAGGCTTGCTGGAATTCCTGCGAGTCACGTTGCTGGTTCTCCTGGCTCTCGAGGCACCACCGGTAAGGGTGGCCCTCCTCTCTGCAGAGGCCGCAGACGGCTGTGTCGGAGCAAGCTGAGGTGGGGTGACCGCGGGCTCCACAGTGGCTGCACAGGCCGCTCAAGCAGTTGCACCGGATATGGTGGTAGGATCCACAGGAATAACATGTCGGCGGCTGGCCGCTGTAACGGATGGTCGCGCGGTTGGTGCCCATATAGATGTACCGGGGCAGATGACAAATGCGGCTGACGGTGTCGTGCGCAAAGCTCACCACCATCCGAGTTTCACAGGTGGCTATGCCGTGGCAATCTACACACTCTTCCGGGCCATAGAGGATCCTCACACCCTCCCTTTACAGGCGCTTCGCCAGACCTTCGGGGGCACTTCCTTTGAGCGGATGTAGACGGTGACCGTTCTCACATCCCCTCGGAAGAGGGACTGCAGGGTGAAGTTGTGCAGGCCACTCTGCGGGTTGTCCTCTAGGGTGGCCTGGGCCACTGACCACTGACCAAAAGTGGTGCTACGCCATCTCAGAATGAAGTATGATATCGACCTCTGGCACTCCCGGAGGGATGCCGAAGGCGTGTATCTTTGCTGCTGTAAGCTTGAGTTCTCCCACGAGGAGTTCGTCTACTAAATATTTGTGGTCCAAGTGGATGTCCGGGGCCTTCCCTCGATAGCGGAGCCGGACCACAAAGCGGACTTGTGTGTCGGTGCTGCCGCCGCTCGTGCCGGTGGAGGCGCCTGCCCCTTGCTGATGGTTGCCCTCTCCCCGCATGGTGTGGAACCATGTGGCCAGCATCTCGTAGTTGCGTATGATTTCCTGCTCTCATTGGAGGTGCTGTGTGTCGTGCAGGCGCTGCTGCGTACGGGCGGAGAGGGGTGCCGCCGCCGGTTTGGCGCTTGCTGCTGTACCCCTGCGGTCCCCGCTGCCGCTGGTGCTCTTGCTGGTGCCGCTGGCGGCCACCTCTGCCCAGGAGCGCTGCTGTGGCTGTGGGCCGGTAGAGGTTTTGGTGGCCATCAGACCATCAAGGAATGTCAATGACAATGGCTCTGGCCGCATGAGTCATCATAATCCCTTCAGGTGCCATTACCCTGCTCAGAGTTACTAGAGTTCAACATTGACCATCCCCTTAGACCCTTCCCCTTGAACTCAGGTCCAATCAGCATGTTTTCGAGGACGGACTAACAGGAGGTGTCCCAGGGGATGTGGCCAGCCTAGCCTGCCCCATGCCACCTCATAAAAGAGGGTAAACTCCTTAGAAGGTTTGAGTCAGCCTGAACCTTTACTTTTCCAGAATGGGGTAGTAACAGCTGTGGCCAATTAAGGTTGAGATGGCTTAATAGATGGGGTGGATAGAGAGGGTGTAGAGTTGGTGTGGTTACTATCAGCTGTTAATTGTTAGACAGAGAAAGCAAAGCAGGAAATTGAACACCGTATATATGGTATATCTTCTAACCAGAGTAAAGAGAAACAAAACCATATATTTGATTAAGTGAAAAACATGTATATTAAAATACTAAGGGGAAAAAAGAAATATAACTCTTACAGTATGAGGTCAAATACCTATATTTAAAAAAATGATAGTGATTTCCCACAATATTGTATGTAAATTTCTGTTACTGTTTGTCTTGTCTGTGTTATATATATGAAATAAAAATTCTTAAATGATTTCAAAACTCAAGGCAAACCTTTATTTCAGTAATAACTGGAAAAGTTAAGATTCCATACCCACCCACCGTCAAATGAAACATTTCCCCCCCTGGAACTGTGTTAGTATAAACCAAACAACTGAACAGTAAACAGTCTGAACAAAACAATTTATTCATGCAGCATTTAATGCTGGGTGACAGTCTAAAATAGGGCACCCTGTACTTTTCCTTCTCTCTTTTCCCTTTCTGCGGATTCGAAGGTGCTCCTAAATCCCCACCTCAGTCCGGCATGCCGTCAGAGGTGAAAGGAGAGCTGCCCCAACAGCAGTGGAATGTTCCCTCAAGTACCAGGGTGAAGTCACGACATGAGAGGAAAGTGCCCCGGTGTTTTGCCTGCAACCAACTAGGTCATATCCAGAAGCAGTGCCCTTTGGACGGAACCAGCGTGCACCATATGATGCTGGAATCCAACTGAAAAGTATTGAGAAGCGTTGCGTGATTTCAGCAAAGTACTTTTATTCAGATGGAACAGGACAAAGTAAGCCGGCTCGCAGGCCGGTTTATATGCTCAGAAAACCCACCACCAAAACACCCCCCCTACTTCCCTATAGGCTATATACAATAGCCGAGAGTCCCATAGGTTCTCGGCTGCGGACCTGGCCCTCTGATAGGTGCGGGCTAGGATCCGCTCGGCTATTGTTCTTGCGGAGCGAAGCTTCAGGACTCTGCTTGACCACATGGCCCAACGGTCGCGCACGTGGTCATGGCGGAGTACATTACACCAACCAAGCTGTTCCTCCTGTATACGATCTGGAGTATATTCCCCAGTGCTACTGGAAGAAGGTCTGGGTGGATGGCCAAGAAGTAGCAGCCTGGAGAGGAACTGGTTCCCTCGTAACTACAGTGCATCGCTCGCTAATTGATCCCAAGTACCGCCTCCCAGGAGAAGAGAGGCGGCATCTGCACGAAGTAGAAGGGATCGTGCTCCCTGTGGCCCAGCTACCAATCAGCTATGAAGGCAGGAGTGGATTGTGGAAGGTAGCTGTGTACTATTATACCCCGGTAGCCATATTTGTGGGGGAAGACTTAGCGGAGCATATGACCATGGAACCCCCAGAGTCCATGAACTTGGGCTGGCAGAAAAGGAGGCCAATCCAGAGGAATATGTCTACCAGCAGTTTTTATAGGACTTTGAAGATATTCCTGAGGAACCCAGCTGGCAAACTGATATCTACATAGGGGTGTTAACTTGTCAGTCTGAGAAGCAGCAGTAAGATGAGCATACCCCAGCAACTTCGTCTCTGGGAGAGATTTATAGGGGCAATTAAGTATCCTTTTCCGAGCTTGACGATTATATATAGAAGAAAGGTTACGGGGTCTTCGCCAGGATGATTCGTGGCGAGGTATGGAGGCTCTAATTTGGGGTTTGAAGTAGCTTTCCAGCCGTGAACTCCCCAGCTGGTCCTTCGGAGCTTCTGCTTCAAGACAAACTGAAAACTTGGCCCGCTGTTGCCACAGACAGGGAGCTCAGTTTAAGTTTTCTGCTTCCAGTTCCTACTCCCGAGGATCTGGTGGACCCTTGTCAAATCTGGAGGAGCCCAGAAATGTCAAAAAGGTTCCCTAAAAAGACTCCAAAAGCTGGCGAGACCCAGAACACTTGGGCACTCAACCACCTTGCTACTCCATCGCCCCGCCTCCCCCCCCAGCAACTTCTCCAGACCCTGTTGCAGAGCCGACGGTGGTAGAGTCTCCTTCAGTAACTCCGACTGCATTCCAGGAGGATCAAGAGGAAGACACCAGCCTGGAAGAAGTCTGTGAGCAGGCACAGAAGAATCTTCCCTTCAGCTTTCCTTCCCAAAGAATGAATCCATCATGTTTGCATACAGATTCCCATTCCCCCCCTGTTTTAACTTGTATTCAATAACATACATTATTAAACCAAGTATCTATTCCCTTTATAAAACTTAATTCATCAATATTCTATCTACTATATTGCATTTTATCAATACTATACTCTTATTATTCTATTCTATGGCAATATAAAAACAGCAGAAAAGAAACAGGCATAACTTAGCAGTTTAACTGAATTAACAATCTAGTCCCTTTAAATATTCTTTCCCATTTTTAAAATTTGTTAGTTTTCAAAATCCCATTAACTAGCATTTTACTCCTTTCCCACCAGGTATCAACTTTGGTACCATGTTTCCATCTAGTTTGGGTGATTTTCCACACAACTATGCTGCTCAAATCAGTGAACAACGGCATCAGCAACCACTCCTAGAACATAACACTGCTGGGAAAACTGAATATATGGCATTTCCAAAGCCCTTTGAAAGTAGTTCCACTGCTGGAGCAGAAAAGCCAGGAGGTGTGAAAGCAGTCTGAAGAGGAAGTGGAGAACAGTAGACTGACTTGGGTAAATGACCATCAGGATGGAGAAAAAGAGAGCTAGTTGTTCCTCAAGACTGGGTTTGCAGTGCCAGGACAAAATTCCATTAGTGGTAGTCACAAAAAAGTCAACCTGACACCGGCAGGAGAAGAGAATTCGATGGAGAATCTCTGGAAAAACATTCAAACCTAGGAAAGCATCTGCACAGGTCAGTCTGGTTTCCAAAGACAAAACGCCTTAGTCAAAGAATAAGAGAAGGAGTACAGGCCAAAAACTAAAGGTTATGAAAGTGTCAGTGTTTCTAGTACATTTGAACTTTACAAGAGCAATAGGAACAGACACTCAACTCGGAAGGAAGGAGTTGTCCAAGCGAAAGTATTCAGTAGAAAGAATCGGGAACAAGTAGAAAAAATTATTAAATACAGTAGATCATCAGAAATGTTCTCAGCACGTGCTAGGAGAATACTGCAGCAGTTTAACAGAAATGCCTGCATAGAAGCACCAGAAACAGGCAGTGATCTTTCTATGTTTGAAGGTTTGAGAGACACCATTTATTCTGAAGTAGCTACACTGACATCTCAAAAACGAATCTCGCCCTCATTTTCTAATTGAGCTTTTTCATGTTCAGATGCTAAATTCAGACTATTTGAGACAAAGAGCACTGTATGCATTACAGAATATAGTAGCCAGGCATACATCTGAAGACAACACAAAAGCAGAATGTCCAAAACCTCTGAACTCAATGGCATGGTTAGGATCCAATTCAGAACTTACTCCCAGTGAAAGCCTTGCTACTACTGATGATGAGACATCTGAGAAGAACTTTGACCCAGGAGGACCTGCAATGAAAAGTAACCTGACATTGTATTCTTTTAATGTTGATCAGAATATTGTTTCACTGTTTTATTATTGTTTGTATATGCATAATTTTTTTTGAAATATATATTTATTAACTTTTTTGAGATACATTAATAGCATAGAGCATCAATAGGAAAGTCACATTATAAAATTAGTGTAAAAATTCGAATTGAGAAATAAGGTGAAACATAGTCATACAATAGCAATAGTCTTAATTTTACCAGTGATGATAAACAACTTTAAGCTTAGAAGGTTTGAACAAGTGCTAAAATATGTTTAAACATTCTATTATGGAATAGTGAACTAGCTCGAGGGTTATGAATTATACTTTTTACTTAGTTGTATAAAAGTAGTTTGAATTTAACATTTCGGACAGTTTCCCAGTCAAATTTATCAATGTCAATTCTATCAAGGATGGGGTACCAAATGTTAAGCGGGTTCATTAATTCGCATTCTGTTTGGTTCTCAGTATAGAAAGTATTAAAGTTTTCTAACATAAATATATCCCATACCCTGTGTAACCAAAGCTGAATATTAGGAGGGTGTTTGTCCTTCCAGTGCATTGCTATTATGATTTTCGCGGCAGTGAGCAGGACGTTTTATCCATTTTCTCTTCGAGTCAGAGGGAGTCCCCTTTGGCCATAGAGTAAGTAGAATCGAGGAGGGATTTAACGGTAAGTCCCAGTCAAGCAATAATTTAATTTTTTGAGAAATTTGCGACCAAAAATTCGTAATGTGTGTGCAAGACCACCAGCAGTGGAAGTAGGTGGCTTTTTCACCACACCCAACACAGTGGTGAAAGATGAGGAGTCATAAGAACATAAGAGACGCCAATGTTGGATCAGGCCAAAGGCCCATCCAGTCCAACACTCTGTGTCACACAGTGGCCAGAAATACCAGTGCCATCAGGAGGTCCAGCAGTGGAGCCAGGACATTAGAAGCCCTCCCACTGTTGACCCCCCCCCAAACTGATGGACCTCTGCTCCATATGCTTATCCAATTCCCTTTTGAAGCCGTCCATGCCTGTAGCACCCACCACCTCCTGTGGCAGTGAATTCCATGTGTTAATCACTCTTTGGGTGAAGAAGTACTTCCTTTTATCTGTTCTAACCCGACCGCTCTGCAGTTTCATGGAGTGCCCACGAGTTCTTGTATTGTGAGAAAGGGAGAAAAGTACCTCTTTCTCTACCTGCTCTTTCCCATGCATAATCTTATAAACCTTGATCATGTCACCCCTCAGTCGTCGTTTCTCCAAGCTAAAGAGCCCTAAGCGCTTTAACCTTTCCTCATAGGGAAAGTGTTCCAACCCTTTTATCATTCGAGTTGCCCTTTTCTGCACTTTTTCCAAAGCTATAATATCCTTTTTAAGGTGTGGTGCCCAGAACTGCACACAGTATTCCAAATGAGGTCTCACCATTGATTTATATAGGGGCATTATTATATTGGCTGATCTGTTTTCAATACCCTTCCTAATAATCCCCAGCATAGCATTGGCCTTCTTTATTGCAGTCACACACTGTCTCGACATTTTCAGTGAGTTATCCACTACAACTCCAAGATCTCTCTCTTGCTCAGTCTCTGTCAGTTCAGACCCCATCAATGTGTATTTATATTTAGGATTTTTGGCTCCAATCACCTTGCACTTGGCCACATTGAACCCCATTTGCCATGTTGACGCCCACTCGCCCATCCTTGACAGATCCCTTTGGAGTGCCTCACAATCCTCACTGGTTTTCACCACCCTGAACAACTTTGTATCATCCGCAAATTTAGCCACCTCACTGCTTACTCCCCAACTCCAAATCATTAATGAACAAGTTAAAAAGCAGTGGACCAAGTACTGATCCCTGCGGTACCCCACTGCTTACCCCCCTCCACTGAGAGAACTGCCCATTTATACTCACTCTCTGTTTTCTATTAATTAGCCAGTTTTTGTCAACTTAGCGGTTATTAAGTACCATCGCAAAAGAACCTTCATGTTTGCCTCATAAACATAGAGAGAGTTCGACATTTTAAACTGTGTCTTCCATATTTGTATATGCATAAATGGCAGAACCAGCACAGATCACTCCTATGCAGCCCTCATCAATGGGGTTCCTGATGGCTGGACCCCATGATTTGATCTGGTGGGGGAGTTGTGGCAGAGGAAGGTGGCAACCCACTGGGTGTTATGACAGCCCCCTTCCTTTATTTCCCTGCCTAGTCCCACCGCTGTACTTCCCCCTCCCCAGGAGCACTGGTATCCCCTGCCCTGTCATTGCCGGCCCTAGTGGTCTTAGAAAGCCTCAGACCACCGGTGCAGCTGGTTGATGCAGCCTCCAAGTATACTACAGATAAATTCACAAGTTCCTAGTTCTGCTGGTCTACACTACCCACCTATCCTAACACACTAATTCGGTTATGAGTTGTCACTACATTTACTGAAAACCGTTAAGAATTTATTTTGCTTTTCCTGCAATTTTTATTTTTCTCTGTATTTTCCATAATTTTCTATTTTTTGTAAATTTTTATAATTCCCCCCAATTTTTTCCTATTTTTTTGTAAGTTCCCTGAATTTTTAAACATTTTAAACATTTTCCTATATTTTTCACCTTTTCCTACCTAGTAACACTGGTTGCCTAGGGCACTTTTTCCACCTAGCAACCCAGATGACCCAACTGCTGATCTGCCTAGTCTGTGCAGGCCCACTTCCCTCCATAGGTACAATAAAGCCAGTTTTCCAAGATGTATTTTTTCATTTGGTAATGTGTTTTTATGTATAGTGTAATTCTATTTTTATAACTGTGATAGTTGGGTCTTGTTATAGACCCTCCAAAAATTGAACATTCCTCTGTGATCATGGTAGGTGCAAGGCTAGCTGTGCTATCTGCTGCCCTAGAGGAGAGGGGAACAGAATCAAACACCATTAATAGTCCACTATGCCCAAAGCCAAGGGAAAAGCAGGTTGCTTACCAGTAACTGGTGATCTTCGAGTGGTCATCTGTGCATTCACACCCATGGGATCTAGTGCGCACGCGCTGGATCGATCGGTGCTGTAGCAAGCTCTTTTAACGGATTTTCGCGCCCAGTCCCTCAGGCATGCGCAGGAACCCCACCGCGCATGCCCAGAGGGGTGGGCGCGGACATCCCGCTAGTTCTTACAAACCGCCCCTTGAGCCACCTCGGTGGGTCTCGAAATAGTTTTCCAATTCCTCCTCTCCTTAGCTGACTCGGGACTTTCCCATTCGTCGTTGAGAGTTTATTTGGCCGCTCTTTCGGCCTACCATGTTCCAGTTCACAGATGCACTTTGTTTTCCCATCCCATTTCAAAATGTTTTTTTAAAAGGTTTATTGCATCTCTACCCTCCTGTCAAAACTCCAGTCGCTCCCTGGGACCTTCCTCTAGTGCTCCGCCAGCTCACGAGGAAGCCCTTTGAGCCGCTCGCAACATGCGACTCAAACTCCTAGCATGGAAAACGGACTTTTTAATTGCTATCACCTTGGCTAGGCATATAATTGCTCTCAATAGATCTTGACTATTTTCCTCTATTTTCTCACTACCTAGGATACCTATCGTCATTAGCTCAAAATCTATATTTAGCTTCACCCTAAAAAGCTCATTTATGACTTTTAGTATTTTATTCCATAGTTTTTTAACCTCTGGGCATTTCCACCACATAGGGGATTACCATCCCTTTGCACTTTTACAGTGCCAGCAGTTTGGACTTAGGCCTGGGAACATATTTGCTAGGGTGGCCGGAGTTCTGTACCATTTGGTATAAAATTTTAATTCCATTTCTCTAAATTTATGCATTTTTATTCTCTTGATTCCTTCCATTAACTTTCCTGCTTTCTGATCCGTTATTTGAGTTTCTGTGCTCCATTTCCCTTGTAGATGTCTTATAACTCCTTCTTTGTCTGAAACCATTTTCTTATATATTACTCCCACTATTCCTTTTTTGGTTTCCCTCATTAATTTATATATCTCTTCTATTGGTTCTTCTGTATCCATGTTGTTATTTTCCATTATTTTTTTATCTTTGTATATAGACCTGCTACCTTTAACCAATACTTTGCCCCTACTTTCGCTTCTATGACCTGAAGTGGCTTTAAGGTGTTTGCGGTCAGCATATCCTGTATTCTACTATACCCTTTTTGTTTAAGTAAATCCCACCATCTGTAGTCTGTTTGCCACTTCCTCCAGACTGCTAAAGTGCTTTCTCTGGGTCCTATCTTCATTTTATGATATTTAATCTGTCTACTTGTAAAGATACCAAATCTTCCTACTCCTTTATTTGCCTCATTTTCAAATCTAACCCATTTCTGGTTTCTTCCTTCTTCTATATCCAATAGTGCTTTTAGCTGAAAGGCCTCATAATAACTTGTTATGTCCGGTACTCCCCACCCTAATTCTGAACTATGGTTATATACCAACTTTTTTGCTATTCTATATTTTTTACTTCCAAAAATCCATTCCCTTATTTTTGTATTCCAAATATCTATGCTTTGCTTGTTAATTGTTAATGGTATTGTTTGAAATAAATATAAAAGTTTTGGTATCCAAAACATCTTGACACTTTTAATTCTAGCTGTTATATTTAGAGTTCTCCTCTTCCACTCCTTCATTTCTCTCATTATCTTCTGCCATACTTTTTTATAGTTTTTCTCCACTAACTTATTTATATTCCTATAAATTTCTATTCCCAAATATTTAAGTTTTGTGGCTCCCATTCCCATTTTAGTTAATCTGTTAATTTCCTTCCTTTCCTCCCGATCCACATTACAATACATTATTTCCGATTTCCCTATATTGATTCGTAACCCTGATAGCGCTTCAAAGTCTTCTAATATGACTTTTATTTCTTTAATCCCTTCTTTCGGGTTAGTCATAATTATAATTATGTCGTCTGCGAATAAATTTAACTTCATCTCCTCTTTGCCCATCATACATCCTTCTATTCTTCCTGAATTTCTTACTCTTTTGGCCAATTGCTCCATTGCCATTATAAATAGAGTTGGTGACAATGGACATCCTTGTCTTACTCCTCTCAAAATTGAGAACTGTTCAGTATGTTTATTATTTACTCTAACTACCGCTATTCCTTCTCTATAAATTTCTTGGATTGCTTTTATATATGCTTGGCCAATCCCATATTCCGTCATTATGGACCACAAAAATTCGTGCGACAATGTGTCAAATGCTTTATATACATCCAATTTAAGTAATGCTATTTTCTTGGATTGCCTGTGGCATAGTACATTTAGTATATTCCTTATGGGGTGTGCAATGCTCCTCCCCTTCACGAACCCATACTGGTCCTCTTTTATTATCTGGGGGATTAGATTTTTAAGTCTGTTTGCCATTATTTTGGCAAATATTTTGTAATCTTGATTTAATAAACTTATAGGCCTATATGAGCCCACCTCTTGGGGGTCTTTCTGAGGTTTCAATATTAAGGTTATTTCTGCTGTTCTCCAAGTGTCGGGAGCCCTTCCTCCCTTCAGTATAGTGTTAAACAATATCTGAAGCTCCGGGATTAGTATTTCTTTCATCTCCTTATAAAACTCTGCTGTGAAACCATCCAAACCCGGAGATTTCCCAGTTTTTAGCCCCTTTATCACTCCGTCTATTTCTTGAGGTGTAATTTCTTCCTCTAGTCTTTCCTTGTCCTCATCTTTTAATCTTAAACCTATTTGTTCCTCAAATTTCCCTACTTCTTTTTTCCCATATAAGGTTTTATAAAAGTCTTGGAACGCTTCTCTAATCTCTTTTGGGTTCTGTGTTATTTGTGCATTCATTTTGATACTTTTCACCCTTTGCTTGTCTTTCCTGCCTTTTAAATAGTTTGCCAATCGTCTACTTGAATTTATTGTGGTCCTCTGGAATTCATTCTTTACCATGACCTGTTTCTTCCAAAGCGCCCTCGAGTCAAGGGAATCCAATTCTCTCTTAATTTCATTAATTGTGTTCTGTCTATTTTGGCAAAATTTATTTCCCTGGTTTCTTTGTAACAGTTCCAATTCTTGAATTTTCCCTTTCCTATTAGAATACCACTCTTTTTTTATTTCTTTTTCCTTCATTATGCATTGTCCTCTAATCACTGCTTTAGCCGCATCCCAAAGGATATTTGTGGCCACTGTCCCTCTATTTTCTTGGAAATATAATTTAAGCTGACTTTCAATGCCTTTTTTGTCCTTT
>NW_015171607.1:75790-76121 GCF_001447785.1 Gekko japonicus
ATTTGAGGCCCCAGCAGATTGCGAGGCCCTAAACTGTAGCTTATTTAGCTTATGCATAAATCCGGCACTGACCACTCCCAGCTTGGATGGGATGGGGACCTTTCCTTGATCTCATGCCAATTCTGGGTCCTTCTGGACCCTAAACTGTAGCTTATTTAGCTTATGCATAAATCCGGCACTGACCACTCCCAGCTTGGATGGGATGGGGACCTTTCCTTGATCTCATGCCAATTCTGGGTCCTGCTCTTCCATCTCCTTCCCCTTCCCTTCAGTTGCCTCCGACTGAGGAAAGATATCCTTACTCATGTGGCTATGAAGAGGGAGAGGAAAT
>NW_015171607.1:76296-79695 GCF_001447785.1 Gekko japonicus
GCGGCTTACAAACTCCTTTCCCTTCCCTTCCCCTCCCCACAACAGACAACCCTGTGAGGTAGGTGGGGCTGAGAGAGCTCTTGACAGAAACTGCTCTTTTCCAAGAACAGCTCTTATCAGAACTACGGCTTGCCCAAGGTCATCCTGCCAGGTGCAAGTGGAGGAGTGGGGAATCAAACCATTATTGGTGATTTAAAGACACAATACAGCACATCTCCCTTTCTCAAGAGAAATATTACAAAATAATTTTTTAAAAAACAAAGATATCAAAATTTTGGTTAAAACAAATGCAATCACTAAGGTACATATCTTTCTGGTGAGAAAGCAGATCTTCCGTAAGATGTTACATATTTAGGACACCTTTCTTCAGCTTGCAACAAGCATGTCTCATCTGATACTTTTTCATTTTCATCCTGGCTTGAGTCCTCAGTATTCTCACTGGACACATTACAAGATTCCCTATTTTGTGTGTCCAAATTTTCAGTTGTGGTCACATCACGACTCAAATCTTCAGACCCATTACTTCCAGATACCCCTGTGTTGATACCTCAACTTGCATCTGTTACGCTTATAGGTGGATCCATCCATGATGAGGTCATCACTCGATATGTACATAAGAGATGCCAATGTTGGATCAGGCCAAAGGCCCATCCAGTCCAACACTCTGTATCACACAGTGGCCAGAAATACCAGTGCCATCAGGAGGTCTGCTGCTGCTGCTGACCAGGCCGGGCTCTTTTTGCCCGCCTGGTGAGCCCTGGTGACCTCTGTGGGCCTGGTGACCCCTTTTGGCTGGTGCCCAGCGCCCACTCAGGAGCCCTGAGGTCTGGCTGCTGCTGCTGCTGACCAGGCCAGGCTCTTTTTGCCCGCCTGGTGAGCCCTGGTTGTCTTTTAAGTGGCGCGAGGTTCTGAGTTAGGGTCACTACAGCATTCGCACTCGCCCATAACATTGCGTTCATCAATAGGCTTGTTGATTGTTACCCACCACCCATTCCAAAACTAACACCTGATTGGGCTACCCCCCCCCACGTGTACAACTTTTATTACTGATAGAATGTGCTTGGTTACACACTGTAATTGGTTAGCGGATCTTCACCCTCAACAATTAGGGTTCCGCCTCGAATTCCTCATTTGCTCGTGAAAAAATGCTATCAAGTGAAACATGCGCCATCCACACCGCTGTTGGATCTCGGCCTCTCAGGTCATCCCAGTAATCACGCACGTTTGCTTGTTGGATGAATGGTTCGACCTTCTGGTTTGTAGCCATCAGAGGCTGCACGGTTTGGATTCGCAATGGGTCTGCCCCCGCAGACAGGTTCAGCTGATCCGAATGAGGCAGCAGACAGGTTCAGCTGATCCGAATGAGGCAGCAAGCCAGGATCAGTCATTTGTCCTTTCCGCAAAGCACTGAATGGGTTAGTACGATGCCGTCGTTTATTTCTCCAGCCTTGCACTTCATCCGATGCAGCAAAAACAAAGTGGTTCCAATCCGGCTCTGGTACCGGTTCCATGGCTCGAGGTTTGGTTGCTGGTAGACTGACTACTCCGGCGGCAGTAGCTGCTGTTTCACGGTCACCATCAGTGTCAGTTGACATGTCGGGTGCATAAGCGGGTGATGCGGCAGACCCCTTCGCCCGTTGGTGTCGGCAACCCCCTCGGCGGCTGCGGCGGCGCGGCTGCGATGGAACTTGGACTCCCGCAGGTGTTGACGATGCAGATTGGAAACGTGGCTCCGCATGACCTTGTGATTGAGAGCCACCAGCATGGGGCCCGGACGTCGTCTCGTCTGTTCCCCGCTCCCCCATTGACTGGGACACAGTTCGGTCTTTTATCTTTGCCCGTTGCAACAGATCCAAAATTAATTGAAGAGACTCGGCAGGTCCTTCAGTCGACGAGGCCGGGTCAGAACTGTAAGAATGCAGGTCCCGGTACCTCCAACCCCATGGGGCTAGGTAGGTAGAGACAGCAGAAGTTCGGTTGTGAGCCGCTCGGAACTGGGTTTCAGTTGGAGGTGCCCGATCCATGATTGCGTGAAGATGAGACAAACTGGAGCGCTCAGTATAAAGCAGTAGAACTGCTTGAATGAAGCCAGTGAAAGCGCGGCAGCAGCTGGTGGTAGAATGCAATTAAAGACCTTGAATCGTCACGAGGCAAGTAGCGGCAGCTGAAACCAACCCTCGCCTTCTTCCACCCTCACCGCCCAGCAAGAGAAAACGGTCCCTCCCCCAAGCTACCACACCCGACAACAGTGATCCACCCACCAACCTTGGCATGTCACGACTGCGTCACAACGCACCGTTGATACCACCCTCACAAACGGAAACAAAATATCAAAAGGAACGTAGAATTGGTTCTTGAGTTGTTCACAAACGAAAGTCAATCAGAAAATCATTTGATAAGAACCCCTTAAAGAAACAGCAGATTGCCAACTGATGAGCATTCGTTGCGAGTAATGCAACACTCCAAGAAGCTCATTCAGTTAGCCAATCTTCCACAAAGGGACTTGTACCCAAACTCCATAAGAAACGTGTAACTTCTGAACAAAGCGTATTGCTAAGCTATCACCTTATACCCAGCGCCCACTCAGGAGCCCTGAGGTCTGGTTGCTGCTGCTGCTGACCAGGCCGGGCTCTGTTTGCCCGCCTGGTGAGCCCTGGTGACCTCTGTGGGCCTGGTGACCCCTTTTGGCTGGTGCCTAGCGCCCACTCAGGAGCCCTGAGGTCTGGCTGCTGTTGCTGCTGACCAGGCCGGGCTCTGTTTGCCCGCCTGGTGAGCCCTGGTGACCTCTGTGGGCCTGGTGACCCCTTTTGGCTGGTGCCTAGCGCCCACTCAGGAGCCCTGAGGTCTCGCTGCTGCTGCTGCTGACCAGGCCAGGACATTAGAAGCCCTCCCACTGTTGCCCCCCCCAAGCATCACTTGCCCCAGAGCCCCTATCTATACATTGTGGCTAATAGCCACTGATGGACCTCTGCTCCATATGCTTATCTAATTCCCTCTTGAATCCGTCCATGCTTGTAGCCGCCACCACTTCCTGTGGCAGTGAATTCCAAGTGTTAATCACTCTTTGGGTGAAGAAGTACTTCCTTTTATCCGTTCTAACCTTACCGCTCAGCAATTTCATGGCGTGCCCATGAGTTCTTGTATTGTGAGAAAGGGAGAAAAGTACATCTTTCTCTACCTGCTCTATCCCATGCATAATCTTGTAAACCTCAATCATGTCACCCCTCAGTCGTCGTTTCTCCAAGCTAAAGAGCCCTAAGCGCCTTAACCTTTCCTCATAGGGAAAGTGTTCCAACCCTTTTATCATTCGAGTTGCCCTTTTCTGCACTTTTCCCAAAGCTATAATATCCTTTTTAAGGTGTGGTGACCAGAACTACACACAGTATTCCAAATGAGGTC
>NW_015171607.1:80716-93072 GCF_001447785.1 Gekko japonicus
GAGCAGAGGATCGGGGAGGATTGCAGAAGCAAACAGAACCCTTTTAAAAAGAGGTAAAGGCAAAGGTTTCCCTTGCTCGAAAACCAGTCAAATCCGACTCTAGGGCTGCGGTGCTCATCTCCGTTTGGCTCACAAGTGCTCCGATGGTCCGACTCCGAGGGGGGGGGGAGCAGAGGATCGGGGAGGATTGCAGAAGCAAACAGAAACCTTTTAAAAAGAGGTAAAGGCAAAGGTTTCCCTTGCTCGAAAGCCAGTCGAATCCGACTCTAGGGTTGCGGTGCTCATCTCCGTTTGGCTCACAAGTGCCCCGACGATCCAACCTCCGAGGAGGGGGGGAGGAGAGGATCGGGGAGAGGGCCCGCAAACCCCACGGGGCCCCCGGCCCCCAGGGCCCCATGCGGACTACGGGCCTGGCTTTATGTGTTTCTTGTAAACACAATATCTGTATCGTGTTGTTTTGCAAATTTAGTGAGTCTAAAACTTTTAAGCTCCGAACTCAAACCATTGACGCTCAGCGAAAGCAACCTCAGTAATCTACCCATATTCTTTTAATTTAAGGATTCCCCCTGTTCCTGGCTGATCACTAGCTTTATTTATTTCCCCCTATCTTCCCCATCCCTCTTGACCTCCACCCCCTCCCTCCTTCCCCTGGCATAGGGCTCGTTGCTGGGGAGGATAACTCATCCCTCTCCCTATACCTTTGTTGTGTGCACATCTCCCCCTCCTTCGTTTATAATTATATCATTTTACTATAACCACTTGACCTATGTATACTTTTCCTGAGTTTAAGTGCACCTTCTTTGTCATTTCGCCTGACACGTAGGAGCTTCTTCCTCTCTCTCCAGCGCCAGAATTTCCTCCATCTCAGCCTGGGACTCTACTGTACTTGGGTCTATTCCAAACTTTTCTAATAATTTCGCAGCTGCTTCTGGGTTCCTTGCCAGCAACCTCTTCCCATCTTCAAAAATTACTATTGAAGCTGGATAAGCCCAAGTAAACTGTATTTTGTTCTGAAATAGCTTCTCGGCATATGGCTTCATTTGGCTTTTCCTCTTTAAGGTTTCTTGGGAAAAGTCTTGTCGTATAAAGACTCTATTCCCCTTAAACTTCAGCTCCTTATTTTTCTTTAAAACAAGAAATATTTGATGTTGTAATTTCTCTCTTGCAAATTTAATTATTACAGGGCGTGGCTCTCCTCCTCTCCTTTTCCCCTGTAGTCTGTGGGCACGCTCCACCTGATCTTCATCAAGCTCTATTCCTTGCTCAGATAGCCAGTTTATAATACATTTCTGTAGTTGTTTTGGGGCAATATCTTCTGAAATGCCATATATAATTAGGTTCGCCCTCCTGCTTCTATCAGATAATTCCGCAGTTTGTTTCCTCAGCTGGTTGATCTCATCTCTATTTTCTCTTGCCAAAGCATCCACTTGTATAGCCCCCTATTTAATTCCTTTCATTTCTGAGTGCATTACACTCACCTCTTGTTTGACTTCGCCAATTGCTGTTCTTATCTTCTCTTGGGAGTCAATAATTAAGCTTTGAAACTGTGCCATCTGCTCTGATAAGGCTTTCACCATGGACGCAGTTTCTCTCCGGTATGTTTTCTAATTGTAAGCTCAAAAGCTGCTTCCCTGTCAAAGTTAGCTAGAAAGTTTTCACTCCACACTGTTCTCTGATACTTTAATCTCTGTCTGGCTCATTTGGCCGCTCTTTCAAAAGCTATTTACATTTGTTTAAGGTCATTTATCTCGCTGTCTGCGGAGGGGGAAGGCAGAGGCTACTTACAGCTTAGAGCATGTGCACACCTCTCGAGAACCAAATACCTAAAGTCATTGCAGCTGCACTAGGGTTGCCAAGTCTTACCTGTTGCCGCAGCGGGGGACTCCCGGCTCGTTCCTGGAGCGCGCACTGCAACCACGTAACCCGGAAGTGACGCGATCACGCCAGGCACGCTGGGGGGCGGGCCATGACCATCTGAGGGAAAACCATAGAGTTTTCCCTCGGATGACCACGGCCATGCCCCCAGCGTGCCCGCCATGGTTGCATCACTTCCATGTGACGTTCACGTCATGCACTTTGGGGGTGGGGTTTCCCCCGGGGCCCAATCCGCCACCGGCAGGGAACGGGCCTCTGGGGCAGGGGTTTCCCCGCCCCGGGGGGGCTTGGGAAGCCTAAGCTGCACCGAGGAGCCAGCATGGGTCAATAGCTGTTTGCCCTCTGGCACAGCAGGCTGTCACAAAGCATCTGCTCCTCAAGGAGGTTGCGCTCTGGGGGCCACACAGGTGGGATATGCAGAAGGCCCTGGAATCCTGTATCGGGTTCCCCTGCATGCATGGTGGGACAGTATGGCTGCTCACCTGCTGCGTGGCGAGCCCCACGAGGGGGGGTGCGGTCTTTCTCCAGAGAGGTTGCTCTTGAGGTCCCTATGGTGATGACAGGGAGGGGGGACCACCCCTGGTTGGCAGGGCATGCAGAAACCCTTGGAATCCTCCTACGGGCCCCTCCCCATGCATGGGAACCCGGCACGGCCCCATACCTGCTACTTGGCGAGCCCCACGAGGGGGGGTGCGGTCTTTCTCTGGAGAGGGTGCTCTCGAGGGCCCTATGGTGATGACAGGGAAGGAAAAAACAGATTAGGTCTGTGCTGCATGGGGACCATTTCAAGGCTACAGGCTGTGTCCTTGGGGGGGGGAAGAGATGGTCTGGGGCACGATGGCCTGCACATACGCATGGGAGCACGGCAATGAGTCTCCAGGGCTGAGGGTGACTTTAACGGCAACCAAGAAGAATGAACTAAATCGAACTTGCAGTTTAAAGACTATCTGAACTTCCTGAAGTCAGACGAAGCTACACCCATCTCTTTGGACAAAGAGATGTGTTCCGCTTAAAGGATTGGGGGGGGGGATTTGTAATGATTCCTTGTTTATTTGTGTGTGTTTCTCTTTAAAAGTTTGGTTGCATGGCTGTGGTAGAGAGACTAGAGGGGTTGAGAGAGGCAAGTGTGGTATGATTGGTGGTTGACAGAGTGGGGGAGGAGTTTTGGAAGTGAATCTGGGTGGATGAGTATGTGAGTCAGTCAGGAGTGGCAGTTACAAGTTGACAGTTGATGTAGTCAGGCAGTTCTGTGTGGAAGAAGTTAGAAGCTGATAGCTGAGATTGTTCAATGAGAAAGAGAAAGAGAGCTGAAAGCGGAGTGAATAGGAAAAAGTAAAGTAAAGTTTAAGTGAAGAAAAGTTAAAGGAAAGTCTGAGTGTCATAACTGGAGTGAAAGAGTGAACATATATGGCATTGAGATAAATCAGTGTTACAAAGTTACATGAAAAGATCCCTGTCAGTGAGGGAGAAGATTGTGTGTGATACCAAAGCAATTGTTCATCATTTACACATTACTAGTTACATTGTACCACCCTCTTATTTAGTATTTATTTCAATAAATCCTCTTTTATCCAAGTTTATACCAGCTCTGAATGAAATACTTCCCAGGACCACATAGTTCATTGTAAGCCTTGAATTTGGTCTACCAAGCTAGTAAGAGCAAAAGTAAAAGCATAAAGGTTTGGAAATCCTTAAAATTTCCTGGTGGCAGCAGAATCTACCCTGTTAAACAAAAGAAAGAGAACTTTTAAAGTGAAACTAGTCCTCCTCGATAAGGAGGATGTCACACCGCCCCTTTAATCTGCTACTGAAACGCTACTCAATATTGATGGACCCGCGGTGTGGCTGGAAGGCAGTTGTTGCGGCGGGCCTCCTTTGGAGGCAGCTGGGGTCTCAAATATAGACAGCGGAGGGGGGTTACATCACCACCACATCCTGCTCTCTGTATCTCCCTGGGTGTCTGGCTGTCTCAGCGTGGCCACGTATCCCTAGGGCAGTGGTGGGCAAACTCATTAGTCAAGAGAGCCAAATATCAACAGTACAACAATTGAAATTTATTTTGGGAGCCAAATTTTTAAAACTTAAACTTTATAGGTAGGTACATTGTTATTAACTTAATTAGGGTACTCCTAAACTGGCCTTTGCGAAAAATATCCTCAATCTGATTGAGGTACGTTCTCTGAGGTCGACCCAAACAGTAATGTGAACAATGGCCTTACATCTCCTTGGAAAGTTTGGGTAAGTCAGGTTTGTATGTTGTTGTTTTTAATTTTGGGCACGATTCCAGGTTCTCATCAATAAGACGATTTCTCAATTTACTCTTGATAAGGTTCATGCTTGAAAATGTTTGTTCGCATAAGTATGTAGACCCGAATTAGGAAAGAACAGCAAATGCTAGTTTTTTCAGTTGACTATATGAGTCAGGAATACTATTCCAGGTGTTAAAAATCAACATATCTTCCTTCTTCAGGTCTTTCAAATTTCACATTTGTTTTTCTCCAATATTTCTAGATCAGCACAAAGACATTCAAATTTCGAGCTCCACATTTCTTTGTTTTTTAAATCTAGCAATTGCATTTCAAAGTTGCCAATGTCAATATTAGAGAGAGAAAAATAAAATTCTGTTACAGTACCATTAAGAGATTTTTTTAACAAAGGCTAACGTCGCTTTGCTGTTTCTGAATTCCTGAAACCTGTTGAGAAAAGCTTCCCTCATATTTAAAAGTTTTGAAATAGCAAATGTCAATATCAGAATTATTTTCTTGGCGATGTTTCAACAGGCTTGGAAAGTGAATCAAAGTTTCTCTTTCAAAATCTTGAGCAAAAAGAGATACTTCGTTTTTGAATGAAATAACTTCTAACATTGAAGAACTGAGCTGCGGTGGCTCAAGTGGTTAAGATGCTGAACTGCAGGCTGTGGAAAGTCGGTAGTTCAGCAGTTTGAGACCTGAGTGTGCCACATGATGGAGTGAGCTCCCGTCTCTAGTTCCAGCTCCTGCCAACCTAGCAGTTCGAAAGCAAGAAATTGCAAGTAGATAAATAGGTACCACTTCAGTGGGAAGGGAACAGCGTTCTGTGCGCCTTGGTGTTTAGTAACATCAAAGAAATAGTGTTTCCTTTCCCCCTGTAGTTTACGATTAAGCTGATTTAGATGAGACATAACGTCTACCATGAAATAAATTTTTTGGATCCACTGATCGTTCGTTAGTTCTGGATAGTGAACACCCTTCTCAAGGAGAAATGCTGTAATTTCTGTTAATAAGGAAGCGAAACTTTTCAAAACGTTTCCTCTTGATAACTAACGCACCTTGTTATGCAGCACTGCGTACTCACTCTCCATTTCAACTAAAAATTCTTTAGATTGGCGATGATTGCGAGCTTTAGCAAACAAACAAATACCTTTATTGGCATAAAATATTAAACAGTTGCTATAGGGTAAAAGAATCCTATAAAATTTGTGAAAAATAGGTAACTTCTAAAACATTACAAAGGTATGTCTATTTGTATGAGCTTAAAATTATAGCAAGATAAAAAAATTCCCAACCGCAAACCCTTGAATTAAATTATACAAACTCATTGAATTCTATTAGAATGATCAGGGACATTTTTCTGTTTTATAAGACCATAAAAGAACTTGGCAGTCAATTCAATAATCTCCGTATCTCGAGAAGTAAGGAGGTAGTGAAGCTTGCTTCCATCCGGTTGGCATGCTACCTTGCTAAGGGGGACTTCCAGAAATTTCGCTCGAATGTCGTTTAGCAAAATACAACATAGAAGTACATGCTCAACTGTTTCTATTTCTCTCTTATTGCATTCACAATATCTAATTGCATAAGGGATTTTCTTATATCTCCCCTGAGGAGCACCTACCGGAAGCAAGAGCTCTGAGCTTTAAGAGCTTTAGCTATAATGGAGTTGATAATCTTAATCACCAATTCCATAACATTGCAAATTTCTTCTGGAAATGTCTGCGTAGAAAGCGCTTCTTGATGAATGATGCAATGGTAAGTAAGTCTCTCAAATTAATTTTTTCTTTCCAAATAGCAACAAACCCTTTTCTTACGCCGGTCATACTTTTCGCCCTGTCTGTTGAAATTGAGACAGTTTTATCGAGTGGAATATGATGTTTTTCAATGCACTCAATTACAGCATTTGCAGTATCCTCTCCACGTGTTTGACCTTTGAGTGGTAATAATCCTAACAGTTCTTCTTTAGGACCTGTAGATGAAATCAGTCGTACAAAAAGTGAAACTTGCGCTGTATCATTTATGTCACAAGACTCGTCAACTGCTATTGATAACGCTGAAACCAATTTAAGATCTTTGACTTGCTGGTTGGTTATATTTGAAGCATTTTGACTGTCCTATCTTTCACTGTTTTAGCAGACAATGGTAACTCTTTAATTTTTTTTAGAAATATCTGCTCTGTTCTTAAAATCCCGAAATTGCTCTTCGGATGCATTTATAAAACAAGTTTTTATGTATTCGCCGTCTGTATATGGTTTTCCTCTCTTAGCAATCTCTTGACTAACCACAAAACTTGCAATGTTAACATTGTTGGAAGATTGCATCCAGTATTTACATACAGAACTTGATTTTTCTTGACTCTTTTGAAGTTCCTCAACTGCTTTCTTCCTTGCATCACTGACAGGATATTTAGTGCTAAATTACACGTGTTTAGTTGTAAAGTGTCTCTCCAAATTTGATTTCTTGTTATGCGCCAATTTTCCTTACAAATAAGAGAGGTTGGAAGGCCATTTGAGTTTTGAATAAACGCAAAAGTCTCCGTTCATTCAACTTTAAATTCACGGTTTTTGTCTTCCATTTTTCTTTGCTTCTTCTTTGTCGCCATGTCAAAGAGGGCACCTAAAAATGTTTCATTTTATAATAATAAAGCCACCAACACAAAATAATTGCAATTCTTAAATTGATGCTTCAAGTAGGTACTTTTGTCACCCACGCGCAATTTGCGGATAGGCTTGCCAAGTCCCCCTAGGGGCAGGGAAACCCCCACCCCAGAGGCCCGTTCCCTGCCGCCAGCAGATCGGGCCCTGGGGAAAACTCCACCCCGACGTGCATGTCACCTGGAAGTGACGCGGTTACGCCGGGCACGCTGGGTGCAGGGCCACGGTCATCCGAGGGAAAACTATGGTTTTCCGGGTGAAAAAAGTTACTTTCCCCCCACCATAGAGAACAATGGAAGGAATAGGGGCAACCTGTTTGGGGGCCCGTAGAATCAGACCCCCTGGTCCAATGTTCTTAAAATATGGTTGGTATCTTGGGGAGAGGCTCCAGCAGCTACCCTGCGAGTTTGGAGCCTCTCCCTCAAACTCCCTCCCCTCCAGCCCCCAGAATATACCCTATGTTTTTGCCATTGAGTTCAATGGCCCTTAGGATATAATGGGGCCAAAATTGACATTCGGCTGGCCCCTTTTCAGGCCCGGCGTTCTAGCGCAGAGCCTGAAAGGGGGGCACGGCGGCGGCTCTGCAGGCCGCTTTTCAGGCCCAGCATTCCGGCGCGGAGCCTGAAAAAGGCGGGGAGGGCAGCTCAGCAGTCCCCCCCCACCCGCAATGGTTAAAGAGCCCCTAAGGACAGCTGGGGGATCCAGAATGACCTCTCGCACGAGAGGTGGAATTTGCCCCTACAAGTCCAAGGCCACCACCCAGGGGCTCAGGGAGGCAGGAGTACGTTTCGCCCCATCCCCCTGGGCGTCACAGCTGCCGCCGAGAACATCGGCGGCGGCCATAACTTTTTAAAGAGCCCCTAATGAGAGCTGGGGGAGCCAGAATGACCTCTTGCACGAGAGGTGGAATTTACTCCTATGAGTCCAAGGCCACCACCCCGGAGGAGTGAGAATGTTTCACTCCCCCCGCGGGCATTGCAGCTGCCGCTGAGAACAGCAGCAGCCGTAACTTTTTAAGGAGCCCCAAAGGAGAGCTGGGGGAGCCAGAATGACCTTTCACGTGTGATGTCCGAGCAGCAACGCCCTTCTGGGAAATTTCGGGGGAAAGCTGGCGCCCCGCAGCCCCCACGAACTTTACACCGGTGCGAAGGTCTGGCTTGGCCCTGGAGGCCTGGCGTAGGCTGCTGGAGCAGCCTCAGCCAGAAAGAGAGGGGAGGGGAGATTTTTCTCGGGGTGCGCGGCTTCACGCACCTCTGGGAATGTCTGGCTTGGCCCTGGAGCAGCCTCGGCCTAGAAGAGACGGGGGGAGGAAGCCGACATCCTCCTGCTTTTCCTCGTTCTGCAGCAGAATGAGGCTGGAAGCAGAGGGCGGCCGAAAAAGGGGGTGGGGTCTCGCCATGTGACTGCCCCCCGTGCCTCTCTCCCAGAGCGACGTACCGGCGTGCTCTGGCCCGATCTGAGGCCTGGCGAGTGCGGGGGAGGGAGGCCGTCAGTACCTACGGCGGAAGAGCCACACTCAAGGGACCAAAAATCCGCATGTTGGTTGCGAGCCGCAGTTTGCCAACGACCGCTCTAGGGGTAATACTCCTCAACCCATCATTGCTGTCCCTCTTATAACCACCTCCCTCCGTTCTATCCTTCCCTGTTCCAGCCTCCTCCCTGCCCCTGCAAGTCCCACCTCTGTATTCCCTTGGTGGGGCGGGGCTCCGGCTCCTGGCCTCCACTGAATCTGCCAGTCACCTGGCTCCCTGCCTGTGGGCCTCCCTCCACCTCCGGCTCATCTTGGCTCCTGGCCCTTTCGCCTCGGCCCTCCACTGCCCCGCCCAGCACTTCCTCGTCAACTTCTCCTGCTGGGCTGGGCAAATGATCGTTTTGCCACTTGGTGAGCGTGGGGGCTGGATCTTTTGGGCTCTCTGTGGGCGGGGGTGTGCCCAGGAGGGCCGTGGGAGTCCCCAGAGCCTCGCCACCAGGACGTACCCCCCCGGCTTGGCTCTGACTGGGGGTTGCCGGGAGAGGTAATCTGCTGCCCAATTGAACTTCCCCACTTGGTGCTGAACTGTAAATCATGTGTGTAAGTTTATTTGGGGTCAAATACCATCTTAAAATTACTTTCATGTTGGCTTCTTAGATATACAAAGACTTGGAAACATTTATTTGCGTTTTCCAGATTTGGTCCCATTGCTGTTCCGAAATGGATGTAGAGAGATCTTTCTTCCATGCTTGCTGGTAACTTGTTTCTTTAGAAGATTGTGAGGTAAGTAATAGTTGGTATATAGTTGATATTAATCCTTTCTTTTTACTTTTTGTAGTTAATATTTGTTCGAATTTGGTTAGAGGAAAGGTAATAGATGATTTAAATGATGTATGCAAAATTAAATGTCCTAGTTGAAAATATTCAAACCATGGAATCTTAACCATATATTTCTGTTCAATTTCCATTTTACTTAAAAGTTGATTTTTGTTTAGGATATCTATAATTCTTGTAATTCCTGTTTTTTTTTTCCTAATTGTAAATTGTGAGTTATCTTTCGCTGGTGGGAACCACTGTTGTCCACTAAATGTACTAATTTTGGACCAAGGTGAAACTAGTTTGGCTGTATATTGAAACCAAATTTTAAGTGTATTTCTTAGAAAAGGCGATATATTTTTTAATTTAGCAATAAAACCTCTGTTGCCCCATAGTAATTCTTGAAATAAGTGTACCTTGACTGAGTCTTCCTCAATGGTTTTCCAATCCAAGTCATGTACAGGCAAATATTGTCTAACTAGTGCTGCTAAAAAGGTTGCTGAATAATATAATGATAAGTCCGGTATCGCTAAACCTCCACTCCGTAATGAACGTCTCATAGTATCAAATTTTATTCTAGGTGCTTTAAATTTCCAAATAAATTTATTTATGTCTAGTTGCCATTTTTAAAGTAAATTTAAAGGGATAAGAATCGGTAGTGTCCGAAAAAAATACATATATTTTGGTAGTGCATACATGCGAATTATCGAGATGCGGTCCATCCAAGAAAATGAATTGGTGTTCCATTTAGAAAGATTATTAATAATTTCCTTATGGACAACCATATGGTTAAGCTTAATAAGGTCTGATATATTGTGTGATAGATGGACTCCTAAATAGGGGAGGGATGTGTTGCTCCATTGGTACTGATGTTGTGTTTTAATCAGTGCTTCTTCGTCTGGTGAAATATTAATTGGAAAAATTACCGATTTGTTTTTATTAATCTTTAGACCAGATAAGTTACCAAAGACATCTAAAATAGATTGAAAAGTGGTAAAAGAAGAACTAGGAGAAGAGACATATAAAATAACGTCATCGGCAAACATACTTAATTTATAAATTTTTCCGTTAATATTAATGCCTTTGAAGTTTTGGTCATTTCTAAGATGACATGCCAGGGGTTCCATCATTAATATAAATAAAAGGGGTGACAGGGGACAGCTCTGCCTCGTACCACGTTGTAGGGGGAAAAATTTCGTTGATAATCCATTAGCCAAAATATTTGTTTTGGGATTAGCATAAATCGCTTGTTTCAATTCACGAAAACTCTCACCAAATCCTAAAAGTCGTATTAAAGTATGTAAATATGATAATTCTAAAGAGTCAAAAGCCTTTTGAATGTCAATAGAAAATAAAACAGAATCAAGCCTTTTAACAGATTTACAATAGTTAATAACATTCAGGGTTTTTCTAACGTTGTCCGATATGTCCCTCATGGGGACAAATCCTGACTGGTCAGGGCTAACATACCTACTAATAATTTTATTTAATCGTTGTGCAATCATGCTTGTAAAAATTTTATAGTCAGTGTTGGTCAATGAAATTGGCCTATATGAAGCTGGATCTGTAGTATCCTTTCCCTTGGGGATCAAAACCATATTTGCTAACATCCATGTTTCTGGCATAGAACCTGTAGTTCTAATATTATTACACACTTTATTACACACTTTAAGTAATTATTACACACTTTATTACACACTTTAAGTAAGGTTTCGTTTAGTAAGGGAAAAAAGGTTTTGTAGTACTCGTTAGTGAACCCATCTGGTCCTGGGGCTTTATTCAGGGATTTTACTACTGCTTCTAATTCTGTCATGGTAAATAGTCTTTATGCTCCAGAGAAAGTTTGGTTAATTGAGGTATTTCATTTAAGTATGATTGAATATCTGCAATATTGGGAGTAGTGGAAGAATATAATTTTGTATAGAATGATTCTAGAATAGATAGAACATCTTTTGAGGAGTGTTTAATAATATTCTGTTCATTCTTTAAACCAGCTATGTAACGTTCTGATTGGCGTTTTTTAATTCTCCATGCCAAGAATGTTAACCTTTTGGAGGTTTTAGAAGAGTTATTTTGGAAATAATTAAAATTCTGTTTAAGAATTGCATTGGACTGTAACATTTCTATTTTCTGGCTACAAGTTTGTTTATGTTTATGTTCCAATATTTGTATACTGTTTAATAGTTCCCGACTAATTTCTTTTTTTTCTTTTTTATAGGCTGCTGTTGTTGAAATGCAAACCCCTCTCATATAAGCCTTTGAAGCTTCCCATATGGATTCAATGGCCACTTCATCATTTATATTGATTTTAAAATATTCTTATACTTGGTCTAAAAGGAAAGATTTAACTTTGGGTTCATAAAGAAGAGCCTTATTAAATTTCCAATGATTATGTTGTTGTTTTTCTTGATAATTTTGTAAAATACAGCTAACCGGAGCATGATCTGAAAATAATTGAATCCCAATGTTTGAAGATGAAATATAATTAAGTAATGAGGATGAAGCCAATAAATAATCGATTCTAGTGTGTATTTTAAACCTTTGTGAATAATGGGTATAATCTCTTGCCTTTCCATTTTTTACTCTCCAAATATCAACAAGATCAAATTTATGAGTTAATTTTTGTAGAGGGGAGAGGTTTAGTACCTTAGTTTTATATGGATGAGGTCGAGAAGATTTATCAATATTAGGGTCCATCAAATAATTCAAGTCCCCCCCCTAGCATAATGGGGCCCTTTGCAAATTGTTGCAGCTTGTGAAATAAATTAGTTAAAAATTGTGTTTTTTTTGGTAAACAAATTTTATTTTCTCAGGAATACAACATATAAAATCATTTCGTTCTATCAATTGTCTACCCCGTTCCCAATTCCTCCCCTCCCTCCGGTGGCTTCCCACAATGCTTCCCCCCCTGCTCCAAATTGCTTCGTAACATCAGTTATATCAATTTCTTATTGTTACAGTCTAAAGATAACATCATTTGACTTAATATTGATCTAAACATATTAAATTTTGTTTCACATCCCAGTTCTTTTCCAGATATGTTTTAAAGTCACTCCATTCTTGAAAAAACACGTCATCTTCTTTATTATTCAACTTCTTCGTAATTTTGTCCATCTCTGCCATGAACAGAACTTTTTGTATCCAGTCTTCAATTTCTGGCACTTTCTCTGTTTTCCAAAATTGTGCATAAATCATTCTCGCTGTTGTGATTAAGTACCAGAATAAAGTCTTTTTAGTTGTATTGACTTCTTCCATTTTCAATCCTAAAAGCAGAATTTCCGGTGCCTTTTT
>NW_015171607.1:93792-121081 GCF_001447785.1 Gekko japonicus
CACATCTCCGTCCTCACCGCAGGAATGTTAAACAATATGCTTTTTTGCTGTTTTATAGCCTTCAATCAACTATTTCTTTACCGGAATCAGAGTTCTGGGAATATTTATTCTTTATCCGCTCAACCGCTTGATTCAATTTGTTTTTTATCACAGTTCAGGTAAGCGGAACGTTTATTGTTATCTACACGATCAAAACGGGTTTCGCATTGCTTCTTTTCACTCACTGTTGTTGCCCATCTTCAAGAGGTCGGCTGATGGAGAATTTTAACCGGTACACCGGCTCGAACGGCCGCTGGAGAGGTGCTCGGCACTTGCCTTCTTCGCGGGAGGAGATCAAAGCCTGTTTCCGCTTCTTCCGAAGCGGAATCACGCCAATCTCACACTCCCTCTTAGGCGCTGCTGCCTGCTTGTCCCCCCCCCCTCGCTGGGGAGCGATGCGTTGGGCTAATAACTGCCCAAACTGTCGAAAGCGGCCGTCGCCCACTTCGCACAAAAGTGAAAGTGTGTCAGTCCTCCATCTTAGCTCGACCGGAAGCCAAATTAGTTAAAAATTGTAATTGATTAGTATTTGGCGTATAAATTGAAGCCAATGTGATATTTTCATTATTTAACTGTCCTCTTACAAAAATGTATCGTCCTTCTGGATCGCTTAGCGTGTCTTCTGCAATAAATTGTGTTATTTTGGAAATAACTATCGCTACCCCCCCCCGTGATTTATTTGAGCCATTTGCCAAATATTGTGTGGAAAACCAGTGTGTGGGTAATACCTTGGGACCTTTCTTGATGAATATTTCCTGTAGGAAAGCTATTTGTATCTTCTGTTTTTGAAACTGCCGTGCTATGCGTTTCGCTTTAAGAAAATTATTTAAGCCCCGGCAATTTAGTGTAATGACCTGGGTATCAATCATTTTAAATTAAACTTGAAAATGTTTTTTATTATGTATACTCTCTCAAATTGGAAGTATACTATATAGTAAAGAGTCGGAACTTGTAATAACTGAAACAAACATTGAAATATTTTAATATAGCTATAATCTAACTTCTTAAAATGCATAACTCTTAAGCTTTGGCATAATTCACAGGCACCATCTTTAGACTTTGGTAAGTTAACACTCAAACATAACTTAACTATAAAGCACCCCCCACCCCAGTCCCATCATGAGGAACTAAAAGCCTCACTGGGCTTCAAGAGCCCAACCATGGAGACTACAACCAAAAAGCAACTAATATAGAAACTAATTAAAGACATTGTGAGCTGGAAAGTAGACTTCCTATAGTGCCCCCCCTCCTTCCTCCCGCTATTTGTTTAGTTCTCTCATTAAGCGTTAATTCAGTCCGAAACAGTGTACATTTTAAACATACAGTAGAAGTAATTAAAACATATTCTAAAAATTAACAGAATTCTTCTTCTAGAAGAAGGAGTCTTCCATCTTGTTCCATCCGGTCTCTTCCTTTTGCGTTGCATTGCTTCTGTTTCCATCTCTTCTGGGATGAGTATGTTCAGCTCTTGTAGCATGGCTTCGCCCTCTTCCAGGTTCGCAGCTTGGTAGAGAGTTCCTTTATGTCTTACTTGAAGATTACCTGAAGTTGCCCATCTATACTTGATATTTTCAGCGTTGAGCCTCGTTATCGGTTTAAGGATTCTCCGGAGTTGCAGAGCATCGGGTGGTATGTCAGGGAATATAAATATAGTGTCCTCGTTATGCTTGAAATTCCCTGCTTTTTTCATTTCTTGCATTACTTTGTTTCTAATTTTGAGATCCAGAAATTCTATTAATATATCTCTAGGTCCACGTCTTTTCTCTGAGGTTGTAGGGCCGAGGCGGTATGCACGAACCAGTACTGGTTCAGCGTCTTCTTCAAAGGTTATTACCTCTGTCAACCATTTTGTCAGGAAGGCGTTTAAGTCCGTCTGCCCTTCTGCATGCTCGTCAAACCTCGGAGTTTCAGAAATTTTTCTCGCATCCTGTGTTCAAGAATAAGGATACGCTCCTTCGCCCAGGTCTCTGACTCCTGTAGAGACCTTATATCTTCTTGGTTTGCAATCGACGTGTCTATAGCCGTTTCGGCTGACTGGGCAGTAGGGTAAACTGCACTTCGTCTATTCGTTCCGAGATGGGCTGCAAGATAGCGTTAATATTGTCCAGCATTTCTTTTTTAAAGTTTTGCATGCATTGAGTAAAGTCTTGTTTGGTGAAGCTTGCTGCCGTCTGATCGCTTGCATCTTTCGCGGCCGCCATTTTGACTGGCTTCGGGGCCGAGTTCGCTGATCGTGTGCTCGAGATTTCTTGCTGAAATTGACTTTTTAAATGTGACCTCGGCTGATTTTTGGAGCTTTGATGAGGTTTGTAGGTTTTTCCCATACCTTGTAGTTGTGAGAACTGTCGTTTAGCGTAGCGTTTTGCGCGGGAATCAGGAAGGGGTTCCGGAGTTCCTCTAACACACGTCCGCCATTACCCGAGCGAACACTCTGCCCGTGTATGTAGACAGGTTATCCGACGGGGATATTGGAAGGTTCTGAAAGACGTCAATACTGGGAGACGAATTATCTGGCGACGTTGGGGCCTCGGAAGGTTCGGTATCGGAACCGGACTCAGAGGGTTCTGAAGATTCAGGTTCACCTGCAGGGGCAGGTTGACGAAGAGATGGGGCAGGCGGCTGGATTGGTGCAGCCGGTGTGTGCTCCAGATGTTTTCTAGGAAGAGGTTGGACGGTAGATGTTCCCAACGGTGGAACATTGTCCAATTGGGGAGGACGAGAGACCATAGCCGATGGTCTAGATCACCTCGGAGAACGAGACCTGTGGGAAGATCGACAGGAGTATCTGTCCCAGTCAGTGTATCCTGAATGGCTGAGCCAAGGCACAGGAGGATGGTAAGGACCGTACAGGTAACGGAACTGCCTTTCATCCCAAGACATCGGAGGCGGCATATACGACCTTGGGGAAAGGCTCCTTGACCTTGGACGTCACGGGGAGAAATTAGAAGGAAGGGCATATGTGCCTCTTCTACAATCAAAGGCGTCGATATCGACAGACTCAGGCAGCAAACAGTGAGGCCGATGCTCCGCACTGGATCTGGAGCGTCGATGCCGACGGCCTTCTGAGACGATGGAAGCCGACGAGCTCGTTGGACCAGGGGAAAACTCCGCACCCAACTTGTGACTTACGAGATCCATTTGGTCAACATCGGACAAGGCTATCTCCACCTGATGGTCTGGAGAATCTAGCACAAGTACCGTAGCCTGAGACACGACCTGGTTCACCGGTATCGAGTCATTCGGTGTCGAACCAGTCGGTATCGAAGTAGTTGACAGTGGCAGAGGGGCTGGAACTGTTGGCACAGAGTCCTTCTTGGCAGGCTTCGCAGCCTTGACCACCGTGTGCGTCGCCACCAGAGGCTTGGACTTCTTGGCCTTCTTAGCAGAGGTTGAAGCTGTGGAAGGAACATTTGGTACCTTAGATTTCGATCTGTCGGTATCGGAAATGGATTTAGCCTTCGACGTCGACGGTTTTGGCGCCGATGTGTCGGTACGGCAATGATTAAAAAATCCCCACTTCGTCGACTGTTTTGTCTTCCTCTCCATAGACTGAGAGACGTTAAACAGTCTAAAAGGCAAGAAGGGTCGGGGGGGCAATGGCCCGAAGGTCTGAGGTAATTTTACCTCAGACGACAAAAAACAAAAACTCTCCTTTAAAAAAAAAAAAAATACAACAAGAAAAAAAGGAAAACTGAAGTAAACTGAGAGAAAAAACAAGAGCTAATCGCTAAAAAGCGACAAAAAACCGATCCGACCAGACCTCTCAGCGCGGTGGTAAGGAAAGAACTGGCCGGATGTCCGCGCCCGCCCCTCTGGGCATGCGCATTGGGGCTCCTGCGCATGCCCAGAGGGACTGGGCACGAAAATCCTTTTTAAAGAGCTTGCTACAGCACCGGCAGATCCAGCGCAGGCGCACTAGATCGCATTGGTGTGAAGCACAGAGACCACGAAGAAGATTAGTTACTTTCATTAGTGATAGACCTGAAACCAGAATAACTTTCCTGCAAGATGCAATTGCCCAGAAAAGTCATGCCCACAAAACCCTAGTAACTGTTGAATAAAAAACATCTGTCCACTTTCTCCAAAGTGAAAGAGAAGTGCTTCTCAGCCATGAATTGTCTAAGTGCCACTGCCAAAGCCATGGTCTTCGAGGAGGCTTCCAAGACATGTTTGGTCGTGGTTAGCTGTTGTTTAGCGACCACCATGCCTTCTTTCTGCAGCAGTTTGGCAGTATACAATTTGTCTTCAGGCAAATGTACCAGGAGATCGGACATCTGTTCCCACAGGGTATACTGGTACCGATTCATGCATGCGAGGTAGTTTGATGCCTTCACAGCCAATGCTGCTGTTGAATAAAAACGGCGACCAAAAGCATCTAACTTTTTACCTTCCCTGTCAGCAGGCGTTGAATGCGACTTTTTCGACTTTGATGATGAGGTGACAACTAATGAGTTAGGTTGTGGGTGGGAAAGTAGAAATTCTGCCTCAGGTTGCTGTATGTGATACATATGGTCTAATTTCTTAGTAGAGACAGGGGCGGACGACGGTTTTTGCCAAGGGGTTTTTGTGGCTTGTAGTAAGACGGATGACATGGGAAGTTCGACGACTGAGGACGTGTCTAGTTGGACAATATCATATAAAGAATCTGTAGATTGTGGATCCTTCTGGACAATTGATAATCCCAACGCATGGGCCATTCTTTTCATGAGGTCGGTGTATGTAGACAAGTTATCCGACGGGGATATTGGAAGATTTTGGAAAACTTCGGTATTAAGGGATGAGTTGTCTGGCGACATTGGGGCCTCAGAAGGTTCGGTATTAAAATCAGAGTCAGAGGGCTCTGAAGAATCAGGTTCATCTGCTGGGGCAGGCAAAGGAGGTTGATGAGGGGTTGGTGCAGGCGGCTGGACTGGTGCAGCCGGTGTGTGCTCCAGATGTTTTTTAGGAGTAGGAAGTGGTTGGACGGTAGATGTTCCCAACGGTGGAACATTGTCCGGTTGGGGAGGACGAGAGACCGTAGCGGATGGTCTAGATCGCCTCGGAGAACAAGATCTGTGGGAAGATCGACAGGAGTATCTGTCCCAGTCAGTGTAACCCGCAGGGTTGAGCGAAGGCATAGGTGGATGGTAAGGACCATACAGGTAACGGAGTTGCCTCTCATCCCAAGACATCGGCGATGGCATATACGACCTCGGGGAATGACTCCTCGACCTTGGACGTCGCGGGGAGAAATTTGAAGGAAGAGCATATGTGCCTCTTCTACAATCAAAGGCGTCGATATCGACAGACTCAGGCAGTAAACAGTGAGGCCGATGCTCCACACTGGATCTGGAGCGTCGATGCTGTCGGCCGTCGGTGTCGGGTGGCTCTGAGACGATCGAAGCCGACGAGCTCGTTGGACCAGGGGAAAACTCCGTACCCAACTGGTGACTTACGAGATCCGTTTGGTCGACATCGGACAAGGCTGTCTCCACCTGATGGTCTGGAGAATCTAGCACAAGTACTGTAGCCTGTGACACGACCTGGTTCACCGGTATCGAGTCAGTCGGTATCGAACCAGTCGGTATCGAAATAGTCGACGGAGGCGGGAGGGCGGGAGCTGCTGGCACAGAGCCCAAGTCTTTCTTAGCATGCTTCGCAAACATTTGGTACCTGCGCGTCGCCAATGCAGGCTTGGACTTCTTGGCTTTCTTAGCAGGAGTAGACGCTGTGGAAGGAACATTTGGTACCTTAGATTTCGATCTGTCGGTATCGTAAACGGATTTAGCCTTCGACGTAGACTGTTTCGGCGCCGATGTGTCGGTACCGGAAGACATAGTCATAGACGAAGTGACCGGCGAGTCAGCCATAGGTTGGAGGGCTTTTTCCAGGAGGAAAACCTTTAAGCGCGCTGCTCTATTCTTCCTGGTCTGATTGGAAAATTGAGGAGTCTGGATTGTGGGTCTCCCCCAGGCAGAAAATACAATACTTTTGACCGTCCGGAGGAGCCAATTTACTCCTGCAGCTTCGGCAGCGATTAAAGAATCCCCACTTCTTCGTTTCCCTAGTCTTTTTCTGCATAGACTGAGAGACGGTGAAAAGTCTTTTGTATATCTATATATCTATATATATATATATGCATATATATATATGTATGCATATATATGTGTGTGTGTGTGTGTGTGTATGTATATATATATATATATATATTCTTTATTGGGTTTTTTCACACTTATAAGACAAATACATACATAAACAACCTCCACCCACATACCCCCAATCTATAACTAATATCTTTCCATGTCACATTAATCAGATTGTTTGATTAGTTACTTGATTTCTACATTCTCTCTATCCTCCTATATAACAAGTAACATTTCTCATTACATATGTTCCTGTTCAACTTAAATTTCATCTGTCTATTTCACCTAAATTACTCAATTCATCTTATATTATGCTGAAATTTTCATATTACTGTCAAATTTCCACCTATTATTTCATTCGGCTTTCCACTCAGATGCACCCAAAATTAATTTGCACAAGATTTATACAAGTAAAATTAATATCTACAGTTAATACAGTTATATTTTTAATCAGTCCCATTCCCCCTTAAATTTATAACTTACTACAAATAGCTAACTACACATCTCTAGCTCTCAAGTTAGTCAATCTTATACTCTTATCTCACAAAAGAAACAAACATGCAGACTCAAACCAAGAGATATGGTGCTATTTAACCCAACATTATAGGTTCTTCTTTTCCTATTATATTTTTGTTCTTTTCTAACAGGTTGAGGCCATCTTTTAATTTTCTTCCTAGCTTACCTCATTAGCCTACAGCCAATCAGTAATTCCGAAATAGTCTTCCTTACAATGACATAATTATCTATTTCTTTCTTATATCTCCTTGCTCCTTATCCTAATCAGAGCCCAGACAACCCCAACTACAGATTACAAAAGATAATTTGCCTCCCACCAAAAAAGTAACCTCACATCTCAGCTTCAATGTTGCACAAACTTACAGTATTTACCTCCAAGACATAACCGCATGTCTATTCACACGGTGTGTACCTCGCAGGTCCCAATGCCGAACTCGTCCGTACACTCCACGGGTCCATATAACAAGTCGCCGTCCTGGGCGAGGCGATATCCGAGGTCGGTGAGGTTCGCCTCCCCTGATCGGACGTAGATGGTGACAGTGTGTACGTCGCCGCGGTGGAGTGGTTGGAGCTGGAAGTCTCGGAGCGCTGAGTTCGCGTTCCAGGCGACATCCGTGTTTGCGGCGCTCCAGAAGCGATGGTAAGCCTCCTCCCCACGAAGAATGATGTCTGCCTCGGGCACGCCAGGCGGCAGGCTCACAGCCTTGATGTCGCGCGCTGAGAGGTGGAGGTTGTCGATGAGGACCCATCCGACCACCCAGTCACATGTCAGGTGCAGGTCTGGGCGCGTACCGTGGTAGCAGAGCCGCACGATGAATGAGGCCTTGAGCTGCGGCGTTGCCGTCTCCGTTGCATCCCTGCACTTTCGCCGTTGACGGTCATAGCTTCCTCGTCAGCATTCGCGGCGCCAGCCGCATCCCCACCGTCGGCCTGCATTCCCTCACCGTTTGTGTCGGCGTCAGAATCCTTGGCGTCGGCGTCATGGGCGCGCGCCCCTCGAAGTGCGACGTCGCCGGTTTGTCCGACCGCATCCTCCTGTCGCAGCGCCTCCAAATATGTGTTGAAGAACGTGCGGTTGTCTTGGATGTCGCGCGACTTCGTGGAAGGCGCGTGCTTCTCGCATCCGACGGCCGGCCTCTGGTCCGGAGAATCAGCCCGGCGGAGTTGGTCCACCGCTCCCGCCGGCCTCCCGTTCAGCTTCGGCCTAGTCGGCCGCCGACCACTGAGTCTCCTCAGAGCCCCTGCCACTGGCAACGTCGGCCCATGATTGCGGTGTTCTGCGAACGTCCGCGACCTCGTCATCGGTCTGTACGGGTTGCGACGCCGATACGTGTTCTCCAGTCGACTGGTCAGCGACAGGGGGCGGCGCGCACGGCCACGGCCGCCGGGCTCTGGACGCGCTCATGTCCGCCAGAGGCGTAGACGGCAGCCGCGGCAATCTATGCGTTCTCACTGCCGGCGGACCCGACATTGGTTCAAGATCCGGTCCCATTGCCGGCGGCACGGCGGACTTGGTCGGTCCACGCGCGTTGTAAGTCGGGTGCGACCCCTGTGAATGGTGTTGCTGAGGTGAAGCGCGGCTGCGGCAGTTCGAGAATCAAGAGCCATCGCGGTGATCGGTCCTTCAGGCCCCAGGTCGAGTAGTTGGCGTCGGGCATCGGTGGTTGGATCCACGACCTGGATTGGGGAGACGCCTGGATCAAGCGATGGCAGAGGTTGCGACACCAACGTGGCCATGTTCGGAGTGGACGTTGGTGGCCATTCTGTTAGAGTGGTCACGGGTCGCTGCAGTGTTGACACCGTCGGTTGATTCGGCGGCCACAGAGGTGGTTCTCCGCCAGCATGCACGTCGGCTGCTGGTGTGGCCGTAGGTCCGACAATCTCGGAAGTCGTCAGTGTCGTTTGCGTAGTTGACCACTCGATGACTTCCAGGCATTCTGCGACGGGTTCGCCGAGGGGCGTACTGTCGTCGATATGGAATTTCGCCGGGTCACTGGCGTTGCCGGTCGGTCCGGGAGGCGATTCGTCCACAGTTACGATGGGTTCATCTTCCGGACTCAAAAGCGCGCAGCCGGGTAGGTGGGCCGACGCGCCGGTCGCGTCGAGCACTACTGCGCCGATGTCCCACTCAGCCTTACCGCAATCACAGTTACGCGCTGCGAGGGTGTGATCGAGGTGTCGTTGAAGTTTGACGACACGATCATAAAGGTTGTCTCGCCATTTGGCCCACGTAAGTCGGCACTGGTTGCCATGCATTACTGTGTCCCAGTTCTCGGGCACCACGTCCACCATCTCACAATAGTCATACGGTTTACTCCGCTGGTTCGCTAATCGTCTCTAAGAGGCCGCGCACGGAGAGCCATGGTGGCGGCGGGCCGAGCTGACGGTGGTATTCCGTGCCCGCCGTAAGGATGCGCTCGGCCGCCGCGAGCAGGAAAGCGTGCGAGGCGCGAGCGTCCATAGCTGAGCGGTCACCACGCCAGGTCGCCAGTAGAACCTTACGGACAACATTGAGACGTTTCCAAATCAGTTCCGGCCGATCAAATTGGATGGACTCCCAGGCGTTTAGCTGCTCATTTACGTGTGCCGTGAGAATGGCCCATATCTATAGGGCGAGTTCCCATGATGGTGTGCCGCGGTTACCCATGACGTCGAGAAGGGTCTCCACCTTGTAAAAACCGGGATCGACCATGTTCAGGCCCCACATGTGGCCGCGGCCTTCCACCACGGCGAGTTCGTGGTTGTCTTCTGCGGCCACGGTGTCGCGGCTAAGTCCGGGAGATGTGGTTCTGACACCGCCGGAAGTCGTAGCACTAGAGTCGCTTGGCTGTTTTGTCCGATACTGCCACAGATGAGAGGTGATGAGCCGAGGACGGGCATGGCGGGGGCTGACGGAGCGCCGCCGGTGATTACGGTTTCCAGACCGTCTTCTGGATCCAGTATGATGCAAACCTCGCCAGGACTGAGTGTGACACCGCTGGCAGCAGTGGCGGCGATCATCTCCGCGTCACTACCAGCGGTGCCCGATGTGGTTGTTGTGGTGGCCATGCCCAGGAGCTGCCGCTGCAGCAGCTCGTCGTCGTCCTCGACATCCGTGACCCAATCCGCGCTGTCATCTGTAATACCGAACCCCAGCACTCCACTGCCGCCGGCACTAGGGTCGGCGCCCTCCACGTCCGCGGCTTGCTCTTTGCCCTCATCTGCGTCCTCAGATTCAGTTGGTTCACTGTCCTTGTCCGCACGTTCCCCTGGTGGTCGGTCGTCCGGGGGCCTCTCGCCAACCGCACCACCGCCACCACCAGTGGGTCCACCTTGCTGACCGCCTGAAGCCGGTGCTTCGCCGCTTTGTCCACTGCCGCTGCTTCCCGTCGACTACGCGCGGCCGTCTGCACCCGTCGCGTTGCTGCCGTCCGCCGCTCCCTTTCCGGTTCCTGATCCACCACCCGTTTCCATGCCGATGTCCCACTCAGCCTTACCGCAATCACAGTTACGCGCTGTGAGGGTGTGATCAAGGTGTCATTGAAGTTCGACGCCACGATCATAAAGGTTGTCTCACCATTCGGCCCACGTAAGTCGGCTATGGTTGCCATGCGTTACGTCGGCGGGTGCGGGTTGGTCCTCGGCTACACAAATGCCTGCTGACCGTCGGTATTCTGTGTGGCCGCCATATTGGGTTCGGCCGGAGCAGGTGAAGTGATGAGATCAGCGGGCACTGCACGGTCAGTGACCGATAGCGGTGTGGTCGCATCGGCATTCAGGACGTTGGGTAGAGGCTCATTGTCCGTTCTGAGCCCCTCGGCCCCATCTGGTTTCCGAATTTGAAGGTTCGTGTCAGCAGTAGCGGTGACGTTTAGTGGTGTGATCTCTTCCGTTGGGCTGGAAGCCCGGGAGCGGCCACTGAAACTGGCGGCGCGAGATCGGTCCCCATGTTCTGCACTCGTTTCCCGGCCGCTGAGTGGTGAGCGGTCGCGTTCCCGCGGCTGTCCGTTGCCACCGCTGCCGTCGTCGGATTCTGAGTCCGCTGCCCATGCGGACCACAGGAAAGGTCCCTGCAGCGACAGGTTACGACGATGCCATCCGCCGAGGGGGCGGCGACAGCACTGACGCCCCCTCCCCCCGGCGACGTCGATTTCACTATCAGCTTCCGCGCCGCTGTTGACGTCAGGAATTGGTTGCGCGGCTCGGAAATGACGTTTTCGTCGAGAGGTCGTGGCTCCCATGGCATCATGAGACACGTCGTCCGGCCCTCTGCCACGGGCGTTAGGTGTACGACGGGCCACAGCCCCTCGCGGTTTGCTGACCAATGGTTCAGGCTGCCACCCGGTCCAGAAGACCCCGGGGGTCGGAGGAGCGAGGCCGGCAACGTTCGGGGGGCCGTGGCGGCCGACATGAGCCCGGCCCCGGCCTCTGGGGGGCTTGGGACACTGAGTTGAGACCCCTCAAAAGAAGGAGCAGACTGTACCAGGGCAGAGGGAGTAGACTGGTTCTTTAAGGGAGCCTCTATGAGCAAAGTGTGGTTGCCCTTGACTCTGGCTATGTTTGCAGAGTGCATGGGAGTGGCCATTTGAGTGGCTTCCATAGACTTTGCTGGGCAGCCGGACGCCATTTGAGTGGCAAAACCGGCTGAGTGCTGGGTGGGGCAGCCCCCGGCATTTTTCACCCATATCTCGGCCCCCCGTGGTGCTATTGACACGGGGTTGGTGGCGTTGGACTCAAGGCGGCCCCCCCCCAAGGATGGTGCCAGCGGCGGAACCCCGCCCCCCGCAAATTTTCGATATGAGTCTGGGTGCGCTGGAGCCCCCGGGGGTCCCCGTTTTCTGCGGGAGCCTGCTTGGGCCAGTGTGGGGGACCGCCAGGGAGTGAACCTGGTCGGTCTCGGAGCTTAGGGGGCCTCCCCCACTTCCCAAGAATTTTTTATCCGACACAGGCAAGTTCCCCTGAGGGACCTGGTGTCGTAAGGGCACTGTCGGGTAAGACTTCTTCAGAGTAGGAATCTGAGAAGCCATTTTGAAAGGAAAAAAGCCCCACTGAGCCCAATAGAGGAAGAAGGGGCACAGAAAAGCGCTCCCACCGGCCCCAGGAGGGGCACAAGGCCCCCCAAAACACCCCCCCTCTGGTCTAGGGACCTTTAGACACCCGAATATGTGGTTTGCGCCGCGTTGGGCGCGCCTGGGCAAGTTTAAACAGGCAAAATCGAGGAGCTGGCTCTGGAGCTAGGGTTAGGGTTAGGGCGATGCCCTTTGTTGGCAGGCCTGGCCACCCAGTGACCTCTGAGCTGTGGTTGGTGCCTTCTGACCTGTGGACTGTTTCCCAGGGTGGAGCCAGGGCCCCTGAGGTGCTTGTGGCGATGCCCTTTGTTGGCAGGCCTGGCCACCCAGTGACCTCTGAGCTGTGGCTGGTGCCCTCTGACCTGTGGGCTGTTTCCCAGGGCGGAGCCAGGGCCCCTGAGGTGCCTGTGGCGATGCCCTTTTTTGGCAGACCTAGGGACGATTAAGTGCCTTGTGGCTGCTGTTCTGAGTGGTTGCGTGCCCGAAGGCCTTCTCGCAATCCGTCTCCTCGCGCATCGCTTGCGCGGATGCCAAGTGCTGTGACAATGGATGTGTGATCGGAGCGACATATACTCACCACTCTTCCAGCTTGTGGATTGTAACATAGCTACATGGTCGGCGGTTCTCGTCCCCGTTGACGACATTGCTGGTGATATGCAATCCACCAGCGGGCGGCTCGCCGAGCATCGGTGCGGATGGACGTTGGCCGGTGTTGACAGCGATTCCTGTTATGGCGGCGCCGCCATAACTGCCGTTCCCGGATGATGACAGCAGTTAAAACATCACGATCCTCGGCAGCCGTTGCAATGGTTTGCCTAGGATTAAAGCCACTGGATGCCGCAGAGACGTATACACCGAGAGCTCTACTGAGTGCGTGCATCGCTCGCTTCCGCAGGTCTGGCAAATGGAGGCGTTGTTCTAGACTGCTCCAGAAACGGCGTGCTGTCTCGGTGTGAAAAAGCTGCGTCTCCTTTGCTCTTGCGACAGTCACGTCCAGTGGATTGAGTAGCCGCCAGCGGTGCCGTTGCCATCGCTGAGGTACATCGGCGTCGGCAAACATAGTTCGGCGATTTCGCGCACGACGCTCTATATCCCGTTCTGCCCGTCGTTTCACTGTGTCCGTGAGCTGACGATCGTCACACGACGGTCCGTAGGTTCCGGAGCGGTTACTGAATTATGGTTGGTGCGCCGCCGTCACTGCGGCGCGCATCAAAGCTGACCGTCGTGGCCCATGAAGGATTCTGTCGAAGAATGCCGCATACAATGCTGCTGCACGCTCGCGTTTGCTGCTGCCCGACGAGTGTTCGCTGGTTGTTTTGAGGTCTGTTGGTCGCCAACCACTCTCTGCTAAACTACGCTCTGCTTCGCGTAGGTAATCCGGTAAGATCCGGCGACGGAGTAAGTTCGCTGGGTCATGCGTAAGAGATGTGCAAGCGGTTCGCGAACTCCGTGGGTGACAGAAACGACGTTCCCACCGGAGTTAGTGCCGCTGGCAGCATCCTGGGCGAGCGCCGCAAGGTGCGCCCGGGCGGCGCGCTCCTCGGCGGTTAGGACTAGTGGTACGTGGGCGGAGGGATATTGGTGTTCTTTTGGTGGCTCCTGTGCTTGTCCTGTGTCTGTGCATGCAGGATCCGCTCGGCTGGTTCCTACCGACAGCAGCAGCTCTTCTTCCGCCAAAAAGCTGGCGGTGAATGAGAGCAGAGGCTCCGGGACGCCGAGGCCACCTTTGGCGCCGTCGAGGTAAACGGCGGTTCGCGGCAACCGCTGCTCAGCAGTGTCTCCTCCGACCACCCAGACGCAGATGGCGTCGGCGACGCGCTTGACGACCGCGACGTCGGGTGGGAAGGCGCGGGCGATGTGCGCCCCGCGGCCCAACAGGTAGGCGGTCGCGAAAGCAGCCCGCCGCTTCAGCGGTGGCTGCAGGCCGGGGGCAACCCACTCGGCGACCAGCGCGTGTCCTTCGCGCTCCCACCGCAGCCAGTTCTGCCGCCAGGCCGCGGGGTGGTTGCCGTACAGGAGCCCCAGGAGTCGCATGGTGGCGGCCGGGGACGGCGCCGCGTCCTGCTCGCCCTGCTGCGTTGGTGCCGCCTCCGCGGCTGCCTCTGCCATAAGCACAGCGTTGAATGGGCGGACGCGGAGCGCGCCTTGCCCGACGTCCGCGACCTTTGTTTTCGTGCGGTTAACCAGCGCACTGGTGGCCGCCTCGTGCTGCCGAAAGATTCCTGGTTCCTGTTGCTCGGTTCACCTACTCCTGTGAGAGAATGGGTAGCCGTTAGGATGTGCAATGATATTCCTTGGCAAGACAAGTAATGGCCATTGCTCTTACCACTTGGGGACTCAGAGGAGCCTTCTGGTGCCACTGCCTGCCCGCCCCCTCTGATGGTGAGGTGGCGATGTCCGTGTCCACTGACCCTAAAATGTTGAAAATTAAAGATTAATAGGGGCATGCAAACGCTCACACTTCTCATGCGATGTGCCATCAATGGTCGCACACCAGAGGTGGACCCCTCCTGCATCTCCCTGGATCCCTGTCTGCCCAGGGATGCTCAACCTCAGTCAGTCACTCAGGTTTATATCCTGATATGGTCACCAGTCCAGGCACTGATCCTTGTGCATGGACAGATGACTCTCCCATAATACATCTTAAATTTACCATGATCGCTCTCCGGGGATCCAGTGGCCTGAGCTGCCACGCCCACACATAGTCTCAGTCCTGTTGAAAATGACACAGGAAATACGATTAATATATGTTTTCCAGGGTTCTCTCGGCCAGGGGTCCCCCCTTTTACCCACTGTATGGTGCTGTAGTCTGCTGTGGACCCACTTACCACTTCTCATAGGGTGCAATGCTAGTCCGATGGTGCTTTCCCAATCTAGAGCAGGATACCCAACCAACCCCACAGTTTACTCACGTGGGGCAGTGAAAGCCTCAGCAAACCACGCAGCTTTGACCTCATGGTAGGGATTCCAATCCAAACTTACCTGTAACCATTGCTCCCTCTCAGCTGCAGAGTCTGTGAGCTGGAGGCTATAGAACTGCAATCCTGCTCACAGTAATTCAGCTTCAAGGGAACACTGGTCGCAACTGGTATGGAGAAAAATGGTACTCACAGGCACCAACTCCCCAGATCTGCACTCACCTGTCAAAAAGTGTGCATTCCCATACTACAAAGCGCATCACTCGTCTTGAACCTCTGTAACAATATAGCAGTACAGTATAGCATATGGGCACCCAAACAATCTGGCTCCACTTTGGTATTCCCCAAAAAAACCCCAGGGAGGTTGTTAAACTGCGAGGAAACCTACCAGATTCATGCCAAGGGAACCTACTAGAATCTGTATCATACTGAGATCTCCTTGACTGCCGCAACGTTAGAAGTTTCCCTTCCCTTTCAGCTTGTGAACTTTTTTTTTAGAAATTTGGTTCCTTTAAAAAATTTTTTTAATTTTTTTAATATAATAATTTTTATTAGTTTTCTACAACTTACCAAAACATACACCCATATGAACACAAACAAACAAATAAAAAAAATAAACATCCACACCCAAGCCCCATCCCTACCATCGCTGTTGATTTCTATCTCACACTGATTGGATAAAATAGATTAGATATATTCTCTCTATCTTCAAAAGTTTCCAGTTATCATTACAATTTGATTATCTCTAAATCTGGATTTCCTTTCATTCATTTGATTTATCTAAATCTCTTATGTCCATTCATTCTGAAATTAATAGCAAATAGTAATCATCTGGAATAATCACATCTTAATCTGTTACAAAATTCATCTTAGCCTCAATATTGCCACTTAACTTTGCCCTCTTATTAGATTACAATCATTGCATTTCATTCAACCTGTTACATTGCATTTCATTCAACCTATTACTCAAAAGTTAATATTGGATAAGTAAAGGGGATTTTTCAGCAACTGATTTCATCCTATTATTTTCCACACAAAAATCTCAGCTTAAGAACATAAGACAACCCTTTTATCATTCGAGTTGCCCTTTTCTGCACTTTTTCCAAAGCTATAATATCCTTTTTAAGGTGTGGTGCCCAGAACTGCACACAGTATTCCAAATGAGGTCTCACCATTGATTTATATAGGGGCATTATTATATTGGCTGATCTGTTTTCAATACCCTTCCTAATAATCCCCAGCATAGCATTGGCCTTCTTTATTGCAGTCACACACTGTCTCGACATTTTCAGTGAGTTATCCACTACAACTCCAAGATCTCTCTCTTGCTCAGTCTCTGCCAGTTCAGACCCCATCAATGTGTATTTATATTTAGGATTTTTGGCTCCAATGTGCATCACCTTGCACTTGGCCACATTGAACCCCATTTGCCATGTTGACGCCCACTCGCCCATCCTTGACAGATCCCCTTGGAGTGCCTCACAATCCTCACTGGTTTTCACCACCCTGAACAACTTTGTATCATCCGCAAATTTAGCCACTTCACTGCTTACTCCCATCTCCAAATCATTAATGAACAAGTTAAAAAGCAGTGGACCAAGTACTGATCCCTGCGGTACCCCACTGCTTACCACCCTCCACTGAGAAAATTGCCCACCTACACTCACTCTCTGTTTTCTATGAACTAGCCAGTTTTTGATCCATAAAAGGACTTGTCCTTCTATCCCATGATTTTTGAGCTTACTTAGGAGCCTTTGATGAGGAACTTTATCAAAAGCTTTCTGGAAGTCAAGGTAAATAATATCTATTGGATCCCCCTTGTCCACATGTTTGTTCACCCCCTCAAAGAACACTAACAGGTTAGTGAGACAAGATCTTCCCTTACAGAAACCGTGCTGAGTCTGCCTCAATAGGTTTTGTTCATCTATGTGCCTACTAATTCTTTCCTTAATAATGGTTTCCACCAATTTACCCGGTATCGACGTCAGACTGACTGGCCTGTAATTTCCCGGATCTCCTCTGGAACCCTTTTTAAAGATGGGAGTGACATTAGCTACCTTCCAATCCTCAGGAATGGAGGCAGATTTTAAGGAAAGATTACATATCTTTGTCAGGAGATCTACAAGTTCACATTTGAGTTCTTTCAGAACTCTCGGATGTATGCCATCTGGGCCTGGTGATTTTTCAGTTTTTAAGTTGTCTATCAGTTTTAGGACCTCCTCTCTCGTCACCTCAATCTGACTCAGGTCTTTCAACACCCCTCCTGAAATCAGTGGTTCTGGAGTGGGCAAGCACTTCTCATCTTCCACAGTGAAGACGGAGGCAAAAAATGCATTTAGCTTCTCAGCCATTTCCCTATCATCCTTCAATACTCCTTTTACCCCTTGGTCGTCCAAGGGCCCCACTGCCTCCCTGGCTGGTTTCCTGTTTCTAATGTATTTGAAGAAAGTTTTATTGTTGGTTTTTACGTTTTTTGCTATATGCTCCTCATATTCCCTTTTTGCCTGCCTGACCTCAGACTTGCATTTTATTTGCCATAGCCTGTGTTCCGTTTTATCAGCCTCACTGTGACTAGCTTTCCACTGCTTAAAGGAATTCTTTTTACTTTTTACAGCCTCCATTACTCTGTTTGTTAACCATGCAGGCTTTTTCCTATACCTGTTTGTGCCTTTCCTAACCTGCGGAATATATATTTTTTGAGCTTCTAGGATCGTAGTTTTAAATAGATCCCAAGCTTCCCCAATTGTTTTGACCCTTTCTACTTTTCCTTTCAGTTTCCTCCCCACGTGTCCCCTCATATCAGAGAAATTACCCCTTTTAAAGTTAAAAATGGTTGTGTGAGTCTTTTTGGCCAATTCTCTATTTGTACAAATGATGAACTCAACAACATTATGATCACTGTTTCCAAGCGGTGCAATCACTTTTACATCTCTCACCAGGTCTTGAGTGTTACTTAGGACCAAATCAAGGATCGCCTCTCCCCTGGTAGGTTCCGTGACCATCTGCTCCATAGCACAGTCATTTAGAGTGTCTAGAAACTCAATCTCTTTTTCCCGACTAGAACACATATTGACCCAATCAATGTGTGGGTAGTTAAAATCACCTATTATTACACAGTGTTTTTGTCTAGTTGCTATCTTTAAGGCATTCATCATTTTATAATCCTCCTCTATCTTTTGATCTGGTGGGCGATAACAAACTCCCAGTGTTAAGTTTCCTTTTGGCCCCCCTATTTCAACCCATAGAACTTCCAGAAGCGAATCCAATTCACTTAGCCTCTCAATCTTTCTAGACTTTATACCCTCTCTGACATACAGAGCTACCCCACCTCCAACCCTTCCCCCCCTATCCTTCCGATATAATATATAACCGGGAATCACTGTGTCCCACTGATTTTCCTCATCCCACCAAGTTTCAGAAATACCCACAATGTCTATTTTTCCCTCCCTCACCAAGCACTCCAACTCCCCGATTTTACCTCGGACACTTCTAGCATTTGTATAGAAACAGCTGTAATTTCCCTTACAAGTTAAGCCTGCATCCTTCCTCTTGCTATCTCGAGTCGTTGTCCGGCAGTCCATGTCACCAGCCATGGCCTCTGTGGACAATTTCAATCCACCTCCCTGTAGAAAAGCAACAGGTACCCCCTCGTCTCTCTGAGATGAGCCAATCCGAACCAGAGACTTTTCATCTCCTGTCGGCTTTCCCCCAATATTCAGTTTAAAAACTGCTCTGCCACCTTTTTGATTTTAAGTGCCAGCAGCCTGGTTCCTTCTCAGGACAAGTGGAGACCGTCTCGCCTGTACAGCTCCCTCTTGTTCCAAAAAGCATCCCAGTGCCTAACAAACTTGAAACCTTCTCCCCTACACCATCGTCTCATCCACGCATTGAGACTCCTGATCTGTGCCTGTCTCTCCGGCCCTGCGCGTGGAACAGGTAGCACTTCTGAGAAGGCTACCTTGGAGGTCCTGGCCTTGAGTTTCCTGCCCAGCAGCCTAAATTTCTCCTCCAGGACCTCACGACTGCATTTCCCCACATCGTTGGTGCCGACATGCACCACGACCACTGGCTCCTCCCCAGCATTATCTACCAGCCTATCTAAAACACGCGTAATGTCCGCTACCTTTGCACCAGGCAGGCAAGTCACCATACGGTCAGTACGCGGGTTCGCCACCCAGCTGTCTACCTGCCTAAGGATCGAATCACCCACTACCAAGAGCCCCCCTCCCACCCTGCTCAGGGATGGTTCCTTGGTGCAAAAGGGGAGCCGCTCACCAGCTGGGAAAGAGGTCCCTTCTGACGGCACATTCCCCTTATCCTCAGCACGGTGGAATGCTGATATGCCCAGGAAACCTCTGGTTCACAAAACCCAAACAAGGACCCACGGTAAGTAGGAAAACCAATTGTTAAGTTTCGGGTCCCGGCGTGTCGCAGCTTTAGGCGGCTAGGGTACAGCCAGAGAAAAGGATGACTTCCTTAACGTACACCTCAGATTTTAGTTCGGGTCGCCTCCTCAGGAAGCTGTTTTTCCCTTTTTTTATATCAGGTGGTAACCCCGGGTCAGTGTTCTGCACAGCTGTTCCCTCACCGGTTTCCACCTGATCTAATCCTCCCTGGTGTACCTCGTTCGTCATCTTTATTCCCTTTTTGTCTGTACCCTCCCGCTTAAAGCCACAATGTCCCTGCCCGTGCCCCCTGTTCACTCCTTTGAAGCCGGCTCCTGTCTTCTCCGCGGATGAAATCCGTGGCTCTCGTTGCCTGCACCGTGCTCTGCTACCCCCACCCTTAGCTTCTTGTCCTCCTCCTCTGGCTCGTCCTTCCTCGAAGAGTCACGACAGTCGGCGTTGGCATGCTTCGTTCCAGCCCTGTGTCGTACGGTGAACCTGAATGGTAACAGGGACAAATACCATCGTTGTATCCGGGGATTATTATCTTTCATGTGGTATAACCACTGCAAAGGTGCGTGGTCTGTAACCACCTCAAAAGGTCGGGTACTTAGGTAGTATTTAAGGGACGTAATGGCCCATTTCACTGCCAGTGCCTCCCGTTCGATTGTTGAATAGTTTTGTTCTGTAGGTGACAATTTCCTGCTTAAGAACAACACTGGTCGGTCTACTCCATCGGTTGTTTGAGCTAGTACCGCCCCTATCCCGGTGGCTGAGGCGTCAGTTTGGACCATGAAGGGTCTAGATTAATTAGGATTGTGTAAAACTACATCTTCACTCAGAGCGGTTTTTAACTCCTGAAAAGCTTGTGTCCCCTTCTTGTCCCAAACCACGTGCGTGGGCTGATGTTTTCTTAATAAGTCAGTCAATGGGGCCGCCCTACTGGCGAAATCCGGAATAAAGCTGCTGTAGTACCCAATCAAGCCTAAGAAGCGTCTCAACTGCTTCTTGTTATGGGGTTTAGGAAAATCGTGGATCTGCAACACCTTCTCGGGTTGGGGTTTTAGTACTCCTTTTCCTACTACGAATCCCAAGTATCGCACCTCTTGGAAGCCCAATAAACTTTTCTTAGGGTTGGCTTTTAAACCCGCTTCATGTAAGGCTTTTAACACGGCGGCTACATGATGAAGGTGAGTGTCCCAATCCGTACTAAAGATAATGATATCATCAATGTAGGCCGCTGCGAACTGCCTACAGTGCTCCAATACTCTGCCCACTAATCGTTGGAACGTTGCGGCAGCTCCATGGAGCCCGAAGGGCATACGGATGAATTGGTACAAACCCGAGGGGGTGGCAAAAGCTGTTTTTTCTCTATCTTGTGGGTTTACCATCACTTGCCAATACCCCTTGGTCAAATCCAAAGCCGATATGTACCGAGCTTGCCCCAACTGTTCCAACAGTATGTCTGTGCGTGGCATAGGATACGCATCAAATTTAAACACTCTGTTTAATTCGCGATAGTCTATACAAAATCTAGTGCTCCCGTCAGGTTTTGGCACTAATACAATGGGACTCCGCCATGCACTCCTGGAGGGTTCAATCACCCCTAATCCCAACATGTCTTTTACCTCCCTTTCTACTTCCTCCCACCGGTCCCTGGGTATCGGTCTCCACACGGAGCATGCTACCTGCCCAGGTTCCGTGGGTATGGGGTGTTGTATGCAGGAGGTGCAGCCCGGGACCTTGGAAAATACACCTGGGGTTTCGTGTAACACCTTATGCATTTCTCGTATTTGCTGTGAAGACAAAGCGGGATCAAAAGCTGGTTGTTCTACTACCGGTTGCGGTTCGGTTTCCCATTCGGGATATCCCTCCACCTCCACTATTTGCCTTTCCCCTATCAACCCCAGTGGTGCCCTTTCATGCCATTGTTTAAGGTGGTTAACATGTAAGGTCCGCACCGAAGTAACAGTAGGTCCACACTGAACTTTATAGGTGACTGGGCCCAACACTTCCTGTATCACAAATGGTCCCTCCCAGTTATTTCTGCCCGGATGTAGGCCGGCCCTTTTATGTACCAACACTTTGTCCCCCACTTGAAAGGTTCTGGTGTGCGCCTTTTTGTTATATACTTGACATTGGCTATTACGTGCCTGCTCTAAATTGTGGCGAGCCTGCTCTTGCGCCCATTGTAACCTTTCTTTCAACAATCGGAGGTATTCGTGTGGTTCCACGGCTGGTATCGTAGGCCTTTGTGCCCATTGATTTTCTACTAAGGCCATGATTCCGGCCGGTTGCCTCCCAAAAACCAACTCAAAAGGGCTGAAGCCTGTAGAGGCCTGTGGAGTTTCTCTCATGGCAAACAACAAGGGGTCTATGAACAGGTCCCATTGCTGAGGTTTATCTTGTATTACCTTCGTCAGGGCTTCCTTTAGAGTGTGGTTGAATCGTTCCACTAAGCCATCCGTTTGGGGATGATACAATGAGGTAAAAATTTGCTTAATCCCCAAATTGGCACATAGTTGTTTCAGTAACCCGGCTCTGAAGGAGGACCCTTGATCAGACAAGAGTTCTCTGGGGATTCCGAACCTCAAGAAGAACTGAAACAAGGCCTTCACTACACCCCCAACCTTCATGGTTCGTAGGGGTATGGCTTCTGGAAAGCGAGTAGCATAATCCATGAGGACCAGTATGAACCTGTGACCTCTAGGCGTCCTGGGTAAAGGCCCCACGAAGTCCATCGCGATTCTACTGAACGGTTCTTGTATAATTGGTAAGGGGCATAAGGGGGCCACCGGCGGGGTTCTATTTGCACCTCGTTGGCATTCAGGGCACGAGAGACAATATTGTTTCACATCTCTATGCACCGAAGGCCAAAAGAACCTCTCCAAAATTCTTGCCAACGTTCGTTGAACACCTTGATGTCCAGCCCACCCATGGTCGTGGGCCCTTTGGAGCACCTGCTCTCTTTTACTATGGGGTACTAGTAACTGCTGTACTTCTCGCCCTTGTGGTTTTAGACGTGCTACCCTATACCATACGCCATTTTGCACTTCCACCCTTGGAACGCGTAGGGCCAGCCTGTCGTCCACGACCTGGCCTTCTCTTACCGCCACCTTGCGACGCATGGCTTCTAGGGACTCATCGTGCTCTTATTCCTCTTGGAAATCAGCAGAGCTATTCCACTCCAGTAGATCGGCCTCCTCCGTTTCCGCTGTCGTCTCGTCTGCAACGTCAGGTAACTCCCCTCGCTGTTCCTGGCCTACTAAAGTCTCCGAGGCTGAGGCCCTATGAATCAACTCTTTGAACAGTTTAAGGTCGCGGCCCAAGAGCATGGGGCATGGAAGGGAAGCTACCTTTGCTACTTCGAAGGAAAAGGCTTCCCCGTTTATGATTGCTTGCACCCGGATTATGGGCCAGCGGTGGCCGTGTTGTGCAAAGCAATTAATAGCTATCTCTCTCCGAATTGGTATTCCTGGGGGCACTAAATCACTCCGGATCATGGAAATAGCACTCCCCGAATCCAACAGGGCTTCTATTCTCAGCCCTCTCATGTGCACCGTCACTGTAAACGGCTCCCATCCATCTTGTGGAGACCAACTGGAGAGGGAGTATGCCCAGGCCCCGTCACACTCCATCAAGGGACACTCCCGTTGGAAGTGTCCCATTTCTCCGCAGGAAAAACAGGGGCCTCGGCTCTGGGCGGCGGGCCCAGCTCCCTTCTCTCGCGCTTCTTGGCCCCCACTCATTCCCTCTCCGGAGCCCCCGGGTCTTGGCTGAAAAGCCCAACGCAACGGTGGTCCCAGAGCAGGTCCTCGCGAGAAGGTCCGGGCTCTTCCTTCTCTCCCCCGTAGACCGCCGCCCCCCAGGGGACCGCCTCCCTTGTTCATCTCGATCCTAGTGCCCCCCGGCCCAGATTTCATCCTGTCTAATCCCCGCCGTCCATTCTCAGCAGCCAAAAAGTTTTCCATGATACCCACCAAAGCCTCTGTATCTTTTGGCTTATTCCGCAAAGCCCAGAGACGCATGTCTTCCGGTAGACTCTGTAACGCTTGTTCCAAGGTTACTTTGTTAACAAGAGCCTTCTCCCCGGCCGTCTTGGGCCCTAGCCACCTCTCTGCGGTCTCTACTAATTCTGCCATCCATAACCTGGGCCGCTCATCGCTCTTCCATTTTCGTGCCCTAAATTTTTGTCTAAACGTCTCCTCTGTAATCTCAAATCTATCCAATATCGCTTTTTTTAAGGTCTGATAGTCCGAAGCCTGCGCTTTGGATAGCCCTCGTAGCACCATTTGGGCTTTACCGGTGAGATAGGGGCTCAAAAAGTATGCCCATTGATCCGGAGGCCATTGGGCCATTTCGGCTATTCTCTCAAAGGTCTCCAAATACAATTCTACATCATCTTCAGGGGATAATTTCGTCAACTCGGGAGGGGGAATCTTCATTCCGCTCTGCCCTCCCCCGCCCCTGACTTGCTCCCATGTACGGCACAAATCCCTAACCAACACCGCCTGCGTTTCTTGCTGTTGTCTCACCCAGTCCTGCATCATTCGCTCCTGGCGCTCCGCCATCCACTGCGAGAATTGTGCAAAGTCAAACGCAGTGACAGCCGTGGCGGGGCCCGTCCCGGCCCCAGCTCCCTCGTCCTCGTCCTTCATGACTGCTGGGGATTTGCTGGGAGTCGGCCGCGGCGGGGGTCTCCACCCCGCGGGGCGCGGTAGTCTTGGAAGAGGTAACAGACCGCCGGCTCCCCGTACGGGCCACCACTGTTAAGTTTCGGGTCCCGGCGTGTCGCAGCTTTAGGCGGCTAGTGTACAGCAAGAGAAAAGGATGACTTCCTTAACGTACACCTCAGATTTTAGTTTGGGTCGCCTCCCAGGAAGCTGTTTTTCCCTTTTTTTGTATCAGGTGGTAACCCCGGGTCAGTGTTCTGCACAGCTGTTCCCTCACCGGTTTCCACCTGATCTAATCCTCCCTGGTGTACCTCGTTCGTCATCTTTATTCCCTTTTTGTCTGTACCCTCCCGCTTAAAGCCACAATGTCCCTGCCCGTGCCCCCTGTTCACTCCTTTGAAGCCGGCTCCTGTCTTCTCCGCGGATGAAATCCGTGGCTCTCGTTGCCTGCACCGTGCTCTGCCTGTTTCCTTGGCTAGGATACCTTCTCCATCGGGTGCCTGCTGTTCTTCCCTCTCTGTTGCCGCTGGGTTGTGTCCCAATTCCTGACATACCCCCACCCTTAGCTTCTTGTCCTCCTCCTCTGGCTCTTCCTCGAAGAGTCACGACAGTCGGCGTTGGCATGCTTCGTTCCAGCCCTGTGTCGTACGGTGAACCTGAATGGTAACAGGGACAAATACCATCGTTGTATCCGGGGATTATTATCTTTCATGTGGTATAACCACTGCAAAGGTGCGTGGTCTGTAACCACCTCAAAAGGTCGGGTACTTAGGTAGTATTTAAGGGACGTAATGATTCTCTATTCAATGAACGCTGCAAAAAGTTATTTGATGGGCTACAAGCCTCCTCCAGATTGAAAAGCAGGGTGTTTGTAGGCCTATTTTTTGGTTGAAGTACTGCTTTTCCTGAATTTTGCCTTTAAGTACTAGATCAATAGGGCGCCTGAAGTTTGTTCTTTTCCATTCGTCAAAAGAGTTTGGAGTCATGCCTAGCTGGAACCATTGTTGATGTGTAAAAGGTGATAGTGTAGATATTCCAGTTGGAAGGTGTTGCCCTGCAAGCCTATAAATGTGTTTTTATGAAAGATATGGACTATGCAAAGGGACTGTACCACTTGGTGACCTGGGAATACCTGTTGAAACTGCACACCTGAAAGAGGGACTCCTTCCTTTAGCGTTGCTGCAACAGTGAAGATCCAGAGTTACCAGCCATCTTGCCTGCTGTGAGATGAAGCAGTTCCATAAGCCTGTACAAAGCCTCAGACGCCATGCCATGGAAAGGCAGGAGGACAGAGAACTCCAAACTCCATTAAGAGTTTCTTCCAGCACATGTAGGCAACCCCTTTCCCCCCTCTTCCAGCTACCTACAAATCTAATCAAGAGACTCTATTCATGGTTGCTTAGCAACTAATCGCTCACCCATCAGCAAGCTGCCTAGGGCCATCAAGAGATAATAGCCATAGCCTGATGATTCAATCACTCTTCATCCAGGTGCCAGTCCCCAGCTTAAGTTTCTAGATCTCAATATTGACCACTCCTTAGTCCCCCTCCCCTGTTCCAGCCAGCCAATAGTATGTTTTATGGGATGGACTAACAGAAGGTGTCATGGGGTGTGTGGCCAGCCTTTTTTTTTTTTTAATCCCTCTAAGGGGAGTTTTTTATTGGTTTTTTCACAAAACTACAAACTATAACTGAAAATGTAGGAAGGGAAACTACATCTAAGGAGAAAGAAAAGAAACCCACTAATAACTAAAACCCCAAGAGTGGGAGATCAATACATCAGCTTATCTCAGTGTTAATCTAAAATGCTACTGATTTTCAAGGGTGTTCCCGTAGTTGCTTTCAAAATAGAGTCTCTCACATGTCTCTCCGAGAATCTGACTACTATTTCCCCAGGCAGTTTATTTTTCTTGATGTATAAGGAATAGGACCTGTAGACCACAGGGGATGTGGCCAGCCTAGCCTGCCCCCCCACGTTATAAAAGATGCTTCCCAAGCACATGCTCTCTCCCCCTCTCCTTCTCCACGACCCCTATCGAAGCTTTCTTGCCGCTGGGGCCTCACTGCAACTTGGAAATCTCCGCTGTCCAAAGCTCGACGACGATGACAGGAGCCCGCCGCCACCAACAGCAGTGCACTGCTGCCGAGTCTCACTGCCGCCGCCAAAGTCACGCTGCCACTACCGACTTCGGGCCCAAGGCCTCAATGTAGGTGCAGCAAAGTTCACGTGCTCCACTCCCACCAAGCACGAGGTGAAGACTGCCTAATTGAGGCCGGGGCCAGCTGTTAAGACGGCGCTGGCCCCACCCCCTCAAAGACCCGGCTGCAAACGTAGCTGGACTCCTCCGTCCTTTCATTGGAGGCAAAGGCAGTACGCCAGCGTCTGCGGTGGAGCTGGATTACATTGTAATAAAAAACTGCTTTAATCTTTCTCACTAGTGTACATAGAACATTGTGAGCCATGATCTCAATAATTTCATTCACAATATTGGGTGAAATCCATTTGTAGCTTGTGCAATTCAACCATGATTTCAGCTGTGGAACATCTTCAGCACGTAGCAGCAAGAGCTGTTTCAGGTTTGACTCTTCCTCATAATGGCTGTGTATTGTGGTGCCCTGACAGGCAAGGTACCTTAGTGGTGACAAATATGTAGCAGTGCCTTTCTAGCATCTTGCATTTGCTTCTGATGGCCTTCTGAAAGCTTGGGAGCACATTGCACCTGATTCTACACAGCCGTCAAAAATTCAGCTTACCCCGGTGAGTCTTGAGGCAAATCCACCTGAGTCTTCTCTGAGTCTTCATTAGTCGCCTCCCTCTGATGGCAAGGGACCTCACTCTCACCATCTGTAGGATATTTAAAAGGGGGGGGGGTGTTTCGCTCAGGAGAGAATCAGGAGAGAACCTTTCCATTGAGGGAGACTTGAGAAGTATCCACGTGCCTTGATGCACCAATCCCACACTCTGCTGGTTAACTCTGCCTTAGTCTCCTCTGGTAGTGCCCATGCTCAGAATGGTGGAAACTAAATTTTAACCAGTGAGGATCAGCGTTTTTAAATGACCTGAATGAAAATATCCGGTCCCTTTAATAGAGGCTTTAAGTGCAGAGGTGTGCAGTTGAAGCTTTTCATGGCGTGGAGGTAAATAACATCACCTGGTAAGAACATAAGGATGCCAATGTTGAATCAGGCCAAAGGCCCATCCAGTCCAACACTCTGTATCACACAATGGCCAGAAATACCAGGTGCCATCAAGAGGTCCACCAGTGGGGCCAGGACATTAGAAGCCCTCCCACTGTTGCCCCCCCAAGCACCAAGATGACAGAGCATCACTTGCCCCAGAGTCCCTATCTATACCTTGTGGCTAATAGCCACTGATGGACCTCTGCTCCATATGCTTATCTAATTCCCTTTTGAAACCGTCCATGCTTGTAGCCGCCACCACTTCCTGTGGCAGTGAATTCCAAGCGTTAATCACTCTTTGGGTGAAGAAGTACTTCCTTTTATCCGTTCTAACCCGACCGCTCAGCAATTTCATGGAGTGCCCACGAGTTCTTGTATGGTGAGAAAGGGAGAAAAGGACCTCTTTCTC
>NW_015171607.1:121309-129048 GCF_001447785.1 Gekko japonicus
GTAACAGCGTTCCATGCGCCTTGGTGTTTAGTCATGCCGGCCACGTGACCACGGAAACGTCTTTGGACAGCGCTGGCTCTTTGGCTGTGAAACGGAGATGAGCACCGCAACCCTAGAGTCGGATTCGACTGGCTTTCGAGCAAGGGAACCTTTACCTTTAGGATGAAATAATGACACACTATGCACTTTACTAAATGATGACCATAAATAGAACACATTAGTTTGTTAAAAGGTTTTTGCAGTGTATATTTATTTGTTACTAAACCCCCTAGTAGGGCCTGGAGATCTCCTCTGATTAAAACTGATTCCCAGACAACAGGGATCAATTCCCCTGGAGAAGAAGCCTGCTTTGGAGGGAGGACTCTATGGCATTATTAGGGTTGCCAGTTCCAGGTTGGGAAACTCCTGGATATTTTGGGGGTGGAGCTTAGAGAAGACAGGGTTTGAGGAGGGGCAGGACCTTAGTCCTTATAGTGCCTTAGCGTCTACTCTCCAAAGCAGCCATTTTCTCCAGGGGAATGGATCTCTAGTCTGGAGATCAGTTATAATTCTGGGAGATCTCCAGTCCCCACCTGGGGTGTGCAACCCCATATTATGTCCTATAGAAGTCCCTCCCCAAATCCCACCCACTCCAGGAATCCCACCCCAAATCTCCAGGAATTTCCCAAGCCAGAGTTGGCAACCCTAGAATCTTAATGGTCAGTCTTATGCAGGCCAAACTAGTTGCTGTGTTTTTTTAAAAAAACACATTTATTTTCAAGTTTTCACTATACAGAGTATATAATACAAAGTACAAATCAGTTTCAGGAGCTTCTTTACACATTTGATTTAAACCATTTATCTAATTGTTGCCATCTTTTCTTAAACAAGGCTTCATCTTTTGCCAACATTATCATATTTAATTTGTCCATCTCTCTTATTTCCATAATTCTAGCAATTAATTCATCTCTGCTTGGTATACATTCCGATTTCCAGCATTTCGCTAAGAGGATTCTAGCGCTAGTAAGGACATACAATATTACACATGCGTCATTAAATTTAATCCCTTCAGGTAAGATATTAAGAAGATACACTTCTGGGTTTAATTTCAGATCTATTTCTACCATTTCATTTATTAGTTGCTGTGTTGAGGGCCAAGTTACACATTAGGCTCAGTTGAAAGTAGTTTCCCTCCCCAGTTAAATAATAAGAAGAGAAGAGATTGGATTTATACCCCGCCCTTCACTACCCAAAGGTGTCTCAGAGCGGCTTACAAACTCCTTTCCCTTCCCCTCCCCACAACAGATAACACATCATCTGATCTCAGTATCCTTTTTGCAGTGATCTATGTTATGTTACCTCCATTGCTGAATCCCTTCATTTATAGCATGAGAAACAAAGACATCAAGATTGCATTGCTAAAGCTGACCAAAATCTCTCATCCAAGTCTTCATGTTTGGTTTTATCGTTTCATCTTTCCCTTCTTCCCTTAACAGAAAATTATATAGTTTTTGTATTAATTTATCTAAATCTGATTTTGTTGTTTCAAAGCCTCTACTTTTATCTTTGGCAAATCTGGATTTCAACTGATTCTTTTCCCAGTTTGTTAAGTTGATATTTAAGTCTTGTAGGTTCACAAAGGAGTTTAGTTCTTTTCTCTTTGTTAATAGTACCTCATAGCTGGCCTTCTTGTCTTGGCTTAACAAGCTCGAGATGATAAAGGCTTCCATTGGAGCTACCCAACCTGGAATCATATCGTAAAATTTATCATGTATACTTTTCCAAACTTTACTTAATGCACCTCGGATTATGTGGTTCAGGAAATGCTTTTGTATCTGATCTTTGTCATACCATATATAGGCATGCCAACCCATATATAGGCCATGACCTTCCAGGTTTAAAGTTCTTTCATTTTTTAAGGTTATCCAATCTTTTATCCACCCCATGGCTGCAGCATTATAGTAAAGTTGCCAATCTGGCATACCTAATCCAGCTCTTTCTTTTTTGTCCCGTAATAATTTTAGTTTAATCCTTGGTTTCTTTCCTTGCCAGATGAACTTTCTTGTTATTTGATTTAGTTCATCGAAAAATTTATTGTTGTTTAAGACTGGGATTGTTTGTGCCAAAAACAAGAAGCGTGGTAGAACAGACATTTTTATTGTCGCGATTCGGCCCATAAACGAAATATGTAGATCGTGCCATTTCATCAAATCTGTTTTAATCTCTTCTAGCAATACTTTATAGTTATTTTCATATAGTTGAACATTTTTGCTTGTTATTGTAATTCCTAGATATTTTACTTTGTTTACCACTTCCATATTCGTAATTTGTTGTATCTTTAATATTTCTTTTCTATCACAGTTTTTTGTCAGGATCTTTGTTTTCTTAATATTAATCTTTAGACCTGCTCTTTCTCTATATTCTTGTATTCTTTTCAGTAGATGTATGACCGATTCCGTTGGTTCTTCCATTATGAAAACTAAATCGTCAGCAAATGCTTGCAGTTTATATTGTTCTTTTTTAACCTTGAGTCCCCGAATATTTTTATCAGCTCTTATCATTTCCGTTAAAGATTCTAAGCAAAAGATAAACAAAAGGGGTGAAAGTGGGCACCCCTGTCTAGTTCCTTTCCGTATCGGGATACTCTGGGTTGGGTCCCCATTGACGATTATCTTCGCCCATTGTTCTTTGTAAATTGCTAATATCATTTTCCCAAAGCTGTCTCCACAGTCCCACACATTTAATTTATAGTGAAGGAAATCCCAATTGACATTATCAAATGCCTTTTCCGCATTTTGGTCAGGAAATAAATATGGAAAAGTGGTCCAAAGCATGGAAGTCAACAACTTTACTAATATGATTATTCTTACGTTGTTTTTAATCTGTCTTTTGGGAAGAAATCCAGATTGGTCTTGGTGAATTACTTCAGTCATCACACTTTTAAATCTTGTGGCCAAAATTGTTGCAAATATTTTGTAGTCAACATTCAGTAAGGAGATGGGTCTATAGTTTTTTACTTCTAATCCATCTGTGTTAGGCTTGTGAATTAACGTTATCATTGCTTCTTTCCACGATAAAGGTAATTCTCCTGTGTTCATTATATTCTGCAGTAGATCTTTCATTGTCAATGCTATTTCTTCTTCGAACTTGTGGAAGACTTCTGCTGTAATTCCGTCTGGCCCTGGCGATTTTTTCTTCTTTTGCTTTTTTAGAGCTTCTGTTAGTTCACACATTGAAATTTTCTCATTTAACCTTCTTTTCTGGTCTTCCATAAATTTTCCTTTATTATGTTTCTTAAAGAAATCTTCTAAATCTAATTGTGAACCTGGCTCTTGCTTGTACAGATCCATATAGAATTTTCTCACAATTTCTTTCAAGTCTTCCATCCCGGTTTTTATTTCTTGCTTATCGTTCTTTAGGGCTATAATAGTTCTTTTCTCTTTTTCTTTCTTAAGTCTGTATGCCAACCACCTTGTGGGTTTGTTAGCGTTTTCAAAATAATATGCTTTGGTGAATTCTATCTTACTAGCAATTTCTTGCGTTAATAATAGGTTTATTTGATGTTGTATCAGTTTTAATTTAATCATTGTCTCTTTTGGTCCACCCTTCTTTTTTGCTATATCCTCTTCTTTTTTTAAGTCTAGTGTGAGTTGATTCAGTTTTTCTCTTTTTTGCCTTCTCTTCCATATATCTTGCGTCAAAAATAAACCTCTCAAATATGCTTTAAACGTGTCCCATATTGTATTCAACGACATGTTTTCCGTTTTATTTACCTTAAAAAAATCCTTTATCTCTATCTTAAGTTTTTCCACAAACTTCATATCACGTAATAACGCAGTATTTATTCTCCACTTAGATATTTTTCCGTTTTCTTTCAGTGTTATCCAAACTGGGTTATGGTCTGCGAACGTACCTGGCATTATCTCTGCTTCTATTAGATCTCTTGCCATACTACTATCTACCCATATCATGTCTATACGCGACCATGATCTATGCCTATGTGAGAAATATGTGAAGTCCCTTTTTTGGGTTTTTTTGTCCTCCAGGTATCTATTAAGTTGTATTCTTCAATTATTTTTAAGTAGTTCCCTGGAAGTCCCGGACCCGGTTTTGTACTCTTATTCATTTTTCTCCTATCTTCGCTTGGTTCTAAAACTGCGTTGAAATCACGTACTATACAGATGTTTTCTGGGTTTCCCTTAGCTAATATATTTTTAAGTTCCTTAAAGAAAGATTCTTGATTTTGGTTAGGGGCGTAAATGTTTACAATCCAAATTTCTTTTGCCTTTCTTTTAATTGTCACTATCACGACCCTTCCATCCTTTGATTTATATTTAAGTGATGGGTTTAGTTTTTCATTGACATACGTCACGACGCCCCTTTTTTTGACTTTATCTGCTGCAATGAAAGGTATGCCTAATTTTTTACATTCTATGTATTTTACATGTTCTTCTTTTATGTGCGTTTCCTGCAGACAACTAATGTCTGCTCGTAGTTTTGTTAGTCGGTGTAAAGTTTTTTGTCTTTTTTGTGGATTATTCAGTCCGTTCACATTCACCGATATTAGTTTTAACGTTCTAGTTGTCATCCTTTTTGTCTTTTTTTCCTGTTATGATATTTTTAAGTTGTAGTCTTGTGCGAATTTGTGATTCTGTTTTATGTCTCAGAAAGTGTTTTTTCTCTCTTTTTTCCTTCCTCTCCTCCTTTTCAGAAAGTTTTGGTGGTTCAGCATGTTGTATTTCTCCCTCTTCATCTTCTTCCTCTTCTTCCTCTTCCTCTTCATCTTCCTTGTGTGTTTCCTTTCTCCCTTTCCCCTCATGTCTGTTCTTCCAGCCTAGATCCTGGCCTTCACTGTCTAAAAAGTTTTCTAATTTGAAGATTGAATCTATTTTGAATCTTCTTGTTTTATACATAAATAGTAAACCTTCGGGAATGAGCCATCTATATTGAATTTGGTTCTGATTTAATAGTCTTGCTAAGACCTCATAGTTGCGTCTCTTTTCCCTCACCCTCCATGGCGTTTCTTTCAAAATTCTTATTTCTTCTCCTTCTATTATTAATTTATTTGAGTTGGATTTATAAAGGATTTGGTCTCTTCTTGATTTTTTATTAAATTTCATCTGTACCTCCCTAGGTAATTTATGTTTCCTGGTATAAGCTGAGGGTTTCCTATAGACCGTATCTACATCTGCAGCAAGTTCTTTTTCATCACCTATCTTAAACTGTTCTGCTATTTTGTTTATCAGTTCTTCTCTTAGGTTTTCATTGAGTTGCTCTGGTATATTTTGAAATCGCAATATTGTACTTGCTGCCTCCATTTCTAGTCCAATCACTGTCTCTTCCAATTTTTCTGTTTTAGTTTTTAATTCTAGGACCTCTTCATCCATATCTTCAACCTTATCTTCTAAATCACTTATATTTTGCCCTATTTTGGCCATTTCATTTTTTATCTCTTCTGTTTCTGTTTTAATCTGAAGGGAGATCTCATCCATTTTGTTTTGCATTGGGATTAATTTTTTTTTATAAGATCTGCTGTACGTTCCGATGCTTGAAGCAGGCAATTTTGCATCATTACCTGAATATCATTCAATGAGACTTGGGCTATCCCTGATTTTAGTTGTGCTAAGCCCGGTTGAGCAGGCGATGGAATGTTTTTTCCCCCCTGTTCCTGAGGCCATTTTCCCAGAGTGTTGAATTCTTTCAACGTTCAAAATTCTGGGGTTTTTTTTCCTTTTCTTTTCTTTAATTATTTTTAATTATTTTTCTGGTTAGCGTTTTCTATGTGTGCTTATTCCTTAAGTCTGTTTTTCCACATCTGCCACCTCTTCCCCTTTTCCCTTTCCCCTTCCTTGCTAGACAACGTTATATAACTTTCTGCTCAGGCTCTCCTATCCCCAGTCAGATGTCTCTTTAAATACTTGTTTCAACTGCTTCACCCACTACTACCAGCAGGTGTCTCCCTATCCCACTCTGGAATTGAATTTGAGTACGTTGCCCAGAGCTCAGTCAAGTACGCCGAAAAACTCCTCCCCTCTGGAACCGTCGTTACGAACGCCGTCCTCACGCTCCAGACTGCTGCAGCTGCCCTCTCCTCCGTCACCAAGGAATCTCGCCCCGCCACGCTCCTCTAATCCGTACCAGGTGGGCTGAGTCGTTTAGCCTGTAAGCATGTATGACAAAGCAGAACGGCAGTAACTGAACTCTATATTATTTCTCTATATTTTCCTTTTTATATTCACCCATTTGCCTCCTACGTCCCCCTTTTTCAGAGTTGTATTAGCTCTTCCTCTCTTACTTTATACCCTCTTCTTTGCTCCGCTCATTGTACGGGTGGCTGGGGAAACTAAGCGTTCCCGCCCCGCTCCCCCTTCCCCCCCTTTATATCTTAAGTTACTTAAGCTTTCCCCTCTAATTTTGAGATTGGAATTAATTTAGGTTACTTAGCTTCGTTCCTGCTGTTGGAAATGTTGGTTGAGTCCTTTGGCTTAAATTCCAGCTCCGTTCCTCGGTCCGTTGCGCTTCCCTTGCCCAGCTAGTAAAGAGTCCTTGCTGGGGTTTCACCCTCCCTGCTTCAGGGCATAAACTTCAGAACTCCAGAGTGCTGCCACCCACTCTCCGGTCTGAGTTAAGCCTCCTGCAAACCCTCTCCCCACTAGAAAGAGTTTTGGCAAAGTTATGCCACGTAGAAAGTGAATTTAGGATTCTGCTGCGTGGAGCTTCTTCCACACACGTCTATCCTCGGCAAGCGTCGACCATCTTTTTCGGCCAAGAGTAGAAAATCAATTTGACTTTAAGGCATATTTGCTTTTTTAAATGTGAGTCTCCTGTAAAAGCACTATATCAGCATGTTGGCCTGGAGGAAGTCTTGACAGGTGTGTCATGCGCCAGGGTGACCCCAGGTGCTGGAGGACCACTTTCTGTGCTGGCAGAGGAATCAGGAGGGAAGCGAGGGTCTTAGGTGCAGAAGGAGCCTGGAGTTCCGTCACTCCCAGAGCCTCCTCCCTCGGGGTCAACAGCTGCTACAACCAGTCTCTCTGAGGATCCAAGCCGGTTGCCACCGACATCCTCCCCGACTCTCATTTGCTTCCCTCCTTTTATCCTCCTCCCCCACCCTAGTGACTCCTCCCTTTCCTTCTGCCGTGCTACCATTGCTCCCTCCCTGTGCCAATCACCCCAGCTGCTTCCTCTATGGTGCCTTTCTACCCCAGTCCCTCCCTCCTGGGTTTCCCCATGATTCCCTTCCTGAGCCAGGATGTGGGTGGGCGCAGCTGCTTCCGGTGCAGACAGGGGGAATGGATGCCATCTGCTGCGGCGTTTCGGACTGCCCTCTCTCTGGTAAGTGCGGGCTTCTCCAGCTTTTGCGCCTCTGGACCCGTGCGCGCCTGCCCTGCACTTCTGACTGATGGAGCAGGCCCGTCGCTGGCTGCTTCTATTTTCTTAGTTCTGTTTCCTTCCCTGGCACAAGCGGGGGTGTTCTCCATGGGGGTTCCGTCGCCTGTCTTGGGCTTCCCTCATATCAAGGCGGTCGCATCCTTCGGTGTCTCAGGGAACTCATTCCATGGTGCACTCCGCCCTCCGAGGCACGTCGTGGGTCAGGGCAGGGCGAAATAGCAGTTTGACTCCATGAATATCTGTGGAAAAGTTGGCTTTCCCGGTATGGGAAAACATGGGGGAAGGCAGGATTTGGGGAAGGGAGAGGCCTCAGCTGGATGTAACATAAGGACATAAGAGACGCCAATGTTGGATCAGGCCAAAGGCCC
>NW_015171607.1:130217-144235 GCF_001447785.1 Gekko japonicus
GAGCTCGCAGACGCAATCTCAGCCGCATAGAAATCCTCCTTAGTGGCCTTGACTGCCACCTCATAGGATTTCATAAACGTCCTATAAGATGTTCTCGAGGCCTCGTCACGAGCGCGACGCCACCGTCTCTCTAATCGTCTAAGTTCTCGTTTCAGCGCCCGCAACCCCTGGGTGTACCAGGGGGCGTGCCTACCGCGAGTACAGAGAGGACGCCTGGGAGCGATCTCGTCGATGGCGGCAGAGAGTCGGACATTCCAGTCAGTTTCAGCGCCCGCAACCCCTGGGTATACCAGGGGGCGTGCCTACCGCGAGTACAGAGAAGACGCCTGGGAGCGATCTCGTCGATGGCAGCAGAGAGTTGGACATTCCAGTCCTCCACCATCTCATCTAACGAGTCGCCAGGGGGCCTAGGATCCCGCAGAGCCCTCTGGAACCGCTCCGGGTCCATCATGCTCCACGGGCGAGCAAAAATACGCTCACCACCCAAACAGGGTTGAGGTGGAATGCTCAGACGGGCCTTCAGGGCCAGGTGGTCCGACCATGGCACTGCCTCAGCAGTGATCCGGTCCACCTCCACACCCGCCGCAAAGATAAAATCGAGCATGTGACCAGCCCGATGCATGGGGGCCGATACAAACTGCGAGAGTCCCAGCGCTGCCATGGATGACACCAGGTCCATAGCCCGGCTGGAGGCCGCGTCCTTGGCGTGGACGTTGAAATCACCCAAGACCATCAGTCGAGGGTGATCCAACGCCCAGCCTGATACGGCCTCCAGCAGGGACGGCAGACTATTGGCCGGTGCATTAGGCGGTCAGTACACCAGCCAAATCGCCAAACTCTCTTCAGCCCCCAGCAGCACGCCGACACATTCTATGCCCGCAATCTCTACGGCCGGGAGTGCCCTGAAGGAGTAAGCCTCCCGAACGAGAATAGCCACCCCTCCCCCCCGCCCCCGATTCCGCGATTGGTGAAGGACCGAGTAGCCCGGGGAGGCTAACTGAGTGAGAGCCAAAGTCTCACCTTCCCTCACCCAGGTCTCGGTCACGCATGCCAGGTCCGCCGGATGTTCCGTCACATAATCCCTTAAGGTTGCGACTTTGTTGTTAATGGACCTGGCATTACACAACACCAATGACAGAGGGGGGTCAATCCTGGCCCCACTGCTAGCCACCCTCGGGATGGGCCGTAGGCTGGAAAGACACCGAGCTCTCTTATGTCTCACTGGCCTTCCATAACCATTCTGCCTAGGCCCACCGCTAAACTTCCCCCTCCCCAAGAGCACTGGAATCCGCTGTTCAGACATGCTATTTGTAATATTCAATGGCCGTCACCAAGGGTACCGACCACCAATGCACTACACAGCAAAAGTCTACGAATTGACAGCAGACACACGTCACCAATCCTAACAAGCGTACATATAATTACAATTACAATATTAAGCCTGCACAATATAACATATCATTAATATTAATATTACTATCAGGTCAGCTAATCCTCCAATCACCTTCATCAACAAACAACTTATATTCACAGCCAACCAATAACCCACACTCACCAACAGTCAGACTAATCATCCTCCATTCACACTTCAACATCCACATTGGTGACTCTCTCATACCTCTCTGTTTTGTTATACACCAGAGGGTTATGCTGAATTCAGTCGTCTGAATGCGCAATTCCCTCTACTGTCCACCAGAGGGCCTCGTTCCGCGATCTTCCGACTCTCTGCCACTCCCGAATCTGTTGGAAAGAACTTAAAAAGAACTTGCTGGGAAGGACCTGGGCTCCTTCGGGAATATGTAACTGCCATCAAAAACAGCACAGAAACAGCACAGGACATCTCGGCGCGGCCCCAACAGCGCGGCCCCAACCAAGCACAGCGCCTGACTCCTGCTCCTGGCCCCCACTCTTCAGACCGCCGCCGCCACAACAGGCTCCACAGCTGGTCCGTCGATCCGACGACCACCTCAGCGCCTCCGGAGGCCCTCCGCACCGCCTCACAGCACCTCCCGGATGCCTCGCCTCGGTGCCCCAGTCGCACGATGGTCCTCCAGCTCGCACTGGTAAGCTTCGATATTGTTGCCTTCGGAAGTCCCGACTGCCCCTCAATGGTCCCGCCAGGTTAATTGCCTCCAGCCAGAGGGCCTGGGCGGGGGGGGGGGTCCCGGACCGATCCAAAGGGGACCCAACGGAAATACAGAGGGCCACCGTGCAAAGGAGCTCAAAGGGCTTCTCGAGTGGTACAATGCGCCCAAAGCTTCCGCGTCGTTCCACACTTCTCTCAGCCCAGCCGGCCCTGCTCCAGGCCGGGAGGCTTGCAATCCCGGCCGCGGCTCCCGCACAGCTGCTGCTCTTGTTAGGCCGTGCCGATGGAAACTTGAGAGACAGCAACTCACGACACAACAGAGTATCCCCGTCTTCTCCCAGTGTCTGCCCAGCATAGTCCAGTAACAGGAGGGGGGGTCACGGCCTTTAGACCCCACTCTGGAACCAGTATAACATTTAATATTGCTTAAAAGCGGAGGAACTTGAGCACCGAACTCCTCTCACCGCCATCTTACATCACTGTTCTGCCCACGACCGGTCTGGTGCGCTCGTGGTGTTCGTACTGCATTCGCCCTGTTCCTGTGTTTCTCACAGGGCTCGCTGTAGTTCTTGCTCCACGAACTGGCTACTCTCTGCTGCCCCATCCGCTGTCCGTGTGCTGCTAGTTGCACTAGCTCCCGTTGAGTCTGCTACTTCGACAGAGGCGAGCCGATGTTCCTTCATCTGCCGCGCCGCCATCTGGAGCATCCCTCCCCACTCCTTGCAGGACATCCTCTGCTGTTCTCCGCTGCTCTGCGGCCACGCCTCCGGTGCCATGGCCACCATTTGCGTCCGTTGTTGCTGGTTGGCTTGTTCTTGCACATATCTGGCCGCCGCCTCCAGGAGACTCTCCAGGTGGCCCATGCATAGCCACGGGTCTAGTGGGGTGGGCAGCTCCACCCCTCTTGTGAGTATGCTGTAAATGATCTGCATAACTTCTCCACGTTCTGCCCCGCCTGTCTTCACGGATCGAGTTCCCAACGTGCACCTGAGCATAGGCTGGTATAGGTGGGACAGCTGTTGCCACAGGTCACTGTCGGTGAGGTGAGCGATATGGTCCTTCTGTATAGGTGGTGCTCCGATTCGTGATACCAGGAAGCCCCACGTGTACACGGGGAGCTTCCACTCTGCGGCCCAGGTACGCGACGGTCTGAACAGGCGCTCCACTCCTTCCAGGCCCGGGTGACATAGGGCAGCCTGGCAACATTCTCCTTCCTCTCCTTCCTCGCCCTCTGTGTCCTCCTCTTCTTCTCCTTCTGTCTCTGTTTCTGCGCCGTTATTTCCTCCTCGTCTTCTGTCCCCGCCTCCGCCTCCCCCCGGGGGTTCGCCCCCAGGGTTAGGAGGACTTGGGGCGCCTGCGTTATCTCCCTTCCCTTCCTGGCGCTTCTGTTGTCACTGGTGGTTATCCTTGCTGCCGCCTTCCCCGCTACCGCCGTTTCCGCCGCCCTTACTGCCGATCTGCTCTCGGGTTGCCTCCTCGGGTTGTACAGGGCTCCTCTCGGTGTCTGCGGCCGTCTGTTTCTTCAGGTCGGCCCGCGTGTGTCCGTCAGCAATGGGGGACTCATCTCCTGTCTCCATACTTGCCCTCCCCCCGTCCGTCTCCCCTTCCTCCTCTATCGGTGTGGTTGGCTTGTCAGGCGCTGCGCCGGTATCTGCCTGCCTCCCTTTTTGGCCATGGTCCTCTGGCCGGCTGCCTTCCTGCGCTTCCCCCTCCTTCCGGAGCCGTGAGCGCTCCCTGCCGCTGCTCTGCCGCCAGCTGCGCTCCTCCTCCTCCTCAACCTCCCTCTGCCTCCGATCTTCCCCGGGCTCCCCTCCTCCCGCCTCCGGTGGCACTCGGTGCGGTGGCACCAACTTTGCTATTAGAATACGAGATGATGATGATGATGATGATGATGATACATGCAACAGCAGGCCTAGAACAGTAGGTTCTTTAAGATAGCTCAATATGATACATGTTACTAAATGGGATTTACTGAAGTCTGATCTGTGATGCTGGATCTCTGAGATCTCATTCAAACAGAAATCACAAGCCAACGATTTCCACCCTGATGGAAGTTCTGGCTAGATAAGGAGTGCAAAGGACCGCCTCCTCCAGTACACCCCCAGGAGAGCATTATGCTCTTCACCAAACAACTTTCTGGTGGTCCCTGGCCCTAGAGACATCTGGCTGTCCTCACTAGGGTACAACAGATACCATGCACAGATGAATTATAACCTATCAAATAATTTTATATATTTAGAAAAATATTACTACAATAATTTCTTCATACATATTAATCATCATAGTCACAATTCATAATATAAGAGATCAAAATGTCTTCCTCCAAATTGAAAAGCTTGTAGTTCATCAAAAAACATTTTGCAGCGTTCATTGAAAGAGAATTATGGATTAAAACTTTGGTATTTAGCAACCTTGTGCTGAAAATTATTGTTGGACTCCCTGAGGAAGATTCTGAAACAGAAGGACATCTGGACCTCTGTTGGAGGAAGACAGAGCACATGTAAAGAGAATTTAAGGAGTCCTCCCTTTTGAAACTTTTTTACAGAGGAGGACTAGTATATATTATAAGGTTGTACTATATCTTTTGAGAATCTATGGAGATGATATTTGACATTTTGATCTCTTATATTATGAATTGTGACTATGATGATTAATATGTATGAAGAAATTATTGTAATGATATTTTTCTAAATATATAACATTATTTATGATAGGTTATAATTCATCTGTGCACGGTATCTATTGTATGTTGGTTTTCCTACTTATCAAAGGCTCCTAAGTAAGCTCAAAAATCATGGGATAAAAGGACAAGTCCTTTTATGGATCAAAAACTGGCTAATTAATAGAAAACAGAGAGTGAGTATAAATGGGCAGTTCTCCCAGTGGAGGGGGGTAAGCAGTGGGGTACCACAGGGATCAGTACTTGGTCCACTGCTTTTTAACTTGTTCATTAATGATTTGGAGTTGGGAGTAAGCAGTGAAGTGGCTAAATTTGCGGATGATACGAAGTTGTTCAGGGTGGTGAAAACCAGTGAGGATTGTGAGGCACTCCAAAGGGATCTGTCAAAGATGGGCAAGTGGGCGTCAACATGGCAAATGGGGTTCAATGTGGCCAAGTGCAAGGTGATGCACATTGGAGCCAAAAATCCTAAATATAAATACACATTGATGGGGTCTGAACTGGCAGAGACAGATCAAGAGAGAGATCTTGGAGTTGTAGTAGATAACTCACTGAAAATGTCGAGACAGTGTGTGACTGCAATAAAGAAGGCCAATGCTATGCTGGGGATTATTAGGAAGGGTATTGTAAACAGATCAGCCAATATCATAATGCCGCTATATAAATCAATGGTGCGACCTCATCTGGAATACTGTGTGCAATTCTGGTCACCACACCTTAAAAAGGATATTATAGCTTTGGAAAAAGTGCAGAAAAGAGCAACTCGAATGATAAAAGGGTTGGAACACTTTCCCTATGAGGAAAGGTTAAAGCGCTTAGGGCTCTTTAGCTTGGAGAAACGACGACTGAGGGGTGACATGATTGAGGTTTATAAGATTATGCATGGGAAAGAGCAGGTAGAGAAAGAGGTACTTTTCTCCCTTTCTCACAATACAAGAACCCGTGGGCACTCCATGAAATTGCTGAGCGGTCGGGTTAGAACGGATAAAAGGAAGTACTTCTTCACCCAAAGAGTGATTAACACTTGGAATTCACTGCCACAGGAAGTGGTGGCAGCTACAAGCATGGACGGCTTCAAAAGGGAATTAGATAAGCATATGGAGCAGAGGTCCATCAGTGGCTATTAGCCACAAGGTATAGATAGGGACTCTGGGGCAAGTGATGCTCTGTCATCTTGGTGCTTGGGGGGGGGTCAACAGTGGGAGGGCTTCTAATGTCCTGGCCCCACTGGTGGACCTCCTGATGGCACTGGTATTTCTGGCCACTGTGGGATACAGAGTGTTGGACTGGATGGGCCTTTGGCCTGATCCAACATTGGCATCTCTTATGTTCTTATGTTTACTTACCGTGGGTCCTTGTTTGGGTTTTGTGTCCTCACCGGGGGCCAGGACCTGGTGGAACTCTCTGTCGAACAACATCAGGGCCCTGCGAGATCTTAAGCAGTTCCACAGGGCCTGGAAGGCCAGAGATGTTCCACCAGGCATTTGGTTGAGGACAGCGATGGCTAATATCATGGCTTGCACCCTTCCTGGATCCCTGTCCCTTCAAGGGGTCTACTCCTCCCCCTCCCATGTTCACAAAGCACCCCCAGGCCAGAAACGGGAGGGGGCAACAAATTCCGTCACTCGGTTTTAATTAATTCTATGCTTTGATGATGCTTTTATGCTTCTATTGTTTTTAAATCTGTACTATCGCCTAGAGCCCCACATTCATGGGGACTGGGCGATCCAAAAATGCAACTAAATAAATAATAAAAGATAGAAGAAAACGAGGGGCCACACCAAGTTGAGCAAAGAGACGAAGAAAGATAAGGATTGCGCTTGATGAAAATCTACACCGAAATGAATAAAACAGAGCCGGTGTTTTTAAAAATCCAGAAAAATCCACCCTACCAAAAAAACAACAACAGCAACCAAGTATTTTTTCTCTGTAACCATGTGTGAGATAGGCCATTTTCATTCACATTTCCCCACTGACTCAGCAGGCCTAGACCAACGTTAAAAGCTTGTAAAAACATCCCCTTAGCATCTTCAGAGTAATTTTCAAAGGTCCTCCATGAAGTCCTTGTTGCCAATAAAGTGAAAATGGAAATAAAACTTACAGGGCAGAGTGAATTTGATTTTCTAAAGGTCCAATTCTCTATAGCTGGAAGGCAAACGGCTCAAAAACTTTCTGCAAAAGGGAGCGGGCATTTCCTTTGAGGTCGCGGTACTGTTTGATAAAAAACATGCCCCTAATTTCCATAAACAAAAACAACGGGAGTGCTGCCCTTTTCCAGGCACTTGTATTAGTCCGGCGCACTTATTATCTGATTCTTTCTCGAACCAGATGTTTTTCCATTAAATACCAACCACTGGCCATCATGCCACCAGCAAAACCAACTCCGCTCCAGTAAAATAAACAGGATATGGAAGAATTCAGAGGAAAAACAGTAAAGGACAGATCACTTCTGAAATCATCCTACTTTTTAATATAACTTGTAAACTTAGCTACTGCCAGGGACAGGGTGGTGTTTCTGGAAGTGCATTTATTCTGGCTTGCTGCAGGAAGAAAAAGAGAAAAAGAGATTGGATTTATACCCCCATCCTTCACCCGGAGTCTCAGAGCAGTTTACAAATTCCTTTTCCTTCCCCTCCCCACAACAGACACCCTGTGAGGTGGGTGGGGCTGAGAGAGCTCTGAGAGAACTGCTCTTTCAAGTACAGCTCTGACAGAACTATGGCTTGCCCAAGGTCATCCAGCAGCTGCAAGTGAAGGTGTGGGGACTCAAACGTGGTTTTCCCAGATTAGAGTCCGCACACTTAACCAGTACACCAAACTGGCTCTCAAACTGGAATTCCTTCATCTACAATGTTGATAGTTTCTTAAAGGCTCTATCCCACATAATAGCAGATGGGAGAGACTTCCACAGAAGGAATGAAAGTTACGAAAAAAGAAGTGGTTTTGGGGGGGTGTTTCTTGGGGCGACTTGCAGCATTAAAACCAATAAGATATAAACAACATAAAAACAAATAACAAATATAAAATATTAACATTAAAATATTAAAATATGTGCCTGTCACCATACCACTATTCAGACAGCCCAAGTACATGGCTACCCTGAAAAGGCCAACCTGAACAATTCAGCCTTCCATGCCCTTTGGACACTAAACAAGTCCAGCAGGGCGTGGGTGTCTTCCAAGAGTGCATTCCACAGGGTGGGGGGCCACAATCGAGAAGGCCCTTCCCCTGGTATACATGGTTACCCTGCAAAGGCCAACCTGTGCTGTAACCATTCTATCTATTTCCTTAGTTCTGTATGAACATGTGGTTTTTATTATTATTCTGTGTGCTTGAAATACATCAGTAAAAGAACAGTTTGCTTTTACTTCAGAGTTGTCGTCTGTTCATTGAAGCGCCACGGTATAGCCCATCCTTTGTAGACATAGACCAAGATCCCGATATTTAAACTGTTCCAATTGTCTCTCCTAAAGAGCAATTCGGCTAACGGGTTTGCTGATTTGTTTGATGTGCCCCGGGTTTATTATTTTGAAGAGAGTGTGGAGGTTTATAAATGAAAATGTCATAAAGCAGGGGGGAAATTACCAAATAGTAATGATATCAAAAATATTAATGTGCCGTTGGTGCCCCTTTATCACTGGTGTGTGTGTGTGTCTCAGTGCACTTTCTATGTTGTGTGACGCAACCATTGTTGAAGGCATATTGTGGGCCAGTCTGTGTGGGATTGAGTCAGATTAATGGATATCACAGGCCCTTTCTGTTTGGTAAGTCTTGTCCACTCTGTTCCCGATGCGGGGCGTAGGACTGGCAGTTCCCAATAGCGTTTTGCCTCCTTTATCCCAAACTGCCTCACTTAGGTCCTTTCCGCACTAGTCCTTAAACCCTGGTTCAGCCCTGTTCCCCAGACTTACATTCTACATTACACTCGAGTTCACCTCTGTAATTATCTCAGGGTATTTCCCTCCCCCCCCACATTACTTTGCGATCACCCCGGTTTTGCCCCACACTTGTCCCGGGATAAGCGGATGCTGTTATAACCAGGGATAAATGCAAGGTATTGTGTCATGAGCTGAACTCTGATAAAACCAGGGATGAGATCAAAATGCAGAAAGCACCTTAGTTAAGAGTTTCCGTTGGGTGAAGGGGACAATCCCCGCAAGTTGGGAAACTTGAGCTCCCTCTGGCTACTGACTGGAGACTTTGCCGTGGCCTTGGGGAAGCCTTGGTCGGAATATGCTCCCCTTACTGCCTTGTACTGAATCAGGCCCTCAGTCCATCAGGGTCAGTATTGTCTACTCGGACTCGCAGTGGCTCTCCAGGGTCTCAGGTGAAGGTCTTTCCTATCATCTACTGCCTGGTCCTTTTATCTGGAGATTATTGAGGTTCACTAGAAGACGTTCAGAGTTCAGTGACTTATGCTGTGGCCTCTCTCCCCGTTCTACCCTCTTTTTTTGGTGAAAAATATTATATTATTTTAACATATAAAGATTTATACACTATATAACAACTTTTCAATAGATTAACATGGGTAGAATATAATCAGCCATACTCCTATACTTCCAACTGTAACCTTCTTCAAGTAGAACAAGAGAACTTTGCAGTTATTCTTTTTCAAAAATAGACATTGATATACATTCTTCAAGGAGTTACAACTACACTCTTGTTGAACACTACTTTATAAAACCTATCAAACTTTCAACAACTGCTTTAATTTAATAACAGTTTAATAATGACCAGTACTTGTAATGCTCACGGAGCATTAACTGCTCTTTCATATAGGTGGCTCCAAACAAGGTTAACAGCACAACTAATCAAAGTAATCTTCCATCTCCTGGGAGAAACATGCTCGATACCCCCCTCCCTCCCCACTCCCTGTTTTCTACATCGAATTGAAACATTGCTCTGTTCATAAATGCAAAGAGTTACCAAAATGAATAAACATGTATTTTATCCGCAGATGACTGTATACTGTAGTATCCAAGAAATGTACCTGAACTAGATCTGAAACTGATGTAAATTTTATGGACTCATGCACAGAGTTAAGCCAATTCATAAAGTCCAACTTCACACTTTCATCAATAAATCTTTTGTAGTAAATTATGTGAGAAAAGTAGGGATTATTGGAATTATTATTAATCCATTGTGTCTCAAACTCACACATGAAAAGGTTGACTACTGAGGGGGCAAAAGTGCTCCCCATTTGCCACTCCCTTAACCTACCAGAAAAAATCATCACCCAAACGAAAAAAAACAATTTTTTTCAAAAATTATATCAACCAAATCAAATTAAAAAATGCATTGGAGGAAGGCATGTCTCTCTCTGTTCCAAAGTGTTGAGAAGGCATAATTGTGCTTCCTCGTGTGGAATATTCGTATGGAGAGATGTAACATCCATGGTCACCAATGTAGCTTGTGGGGGGGGACTTTCATGCCTTCTATTTTAGATATAAAGTCCTTAGTATCTCTCAAAAAGGAAGGGATTTTCAATACAAAAGGTTGTAAAAAAGTATCCAAAAATTGTGACAATGGCTCAAAAATTGAATTTCCTCCTCCTCCTCAGAACTAGACTATATTGGAGTACTTTTCCCTAAGATGGTTGCTCTGAGATCCTCTGCCGAAAGACTCTCTTCAGAGACTATGGATTTATGTATTTTTAGACTACGGTAAAAAAATAGGCACCGTACTAACATCTATGTGATCTAACGCTAAAGCTTCTCTAATTGTTATTCTAATTATTAACATCATACTCATCATGTTTCACCAAATGGGTAATTTATCTCGTGGTTTGCCCTTGTGGCTTGAAATACGTTGGGGAGTCTATGCGATCAGTAAAAACCTGTATTCTTGAACATAAATCCAAAATTAAACATCAACACGCTGAGGCACCACTCATCAACCATTTTATGTCTGTAGGCCACAGATATGATGATTTTAAATTTGTGGTTATTGAGGTAGTTAAGCCTAAAAAGCCTATATTGGAGCCAGCATACAGACCAGAGTGTATTTGTGTTATTTTATCAGATTTTATTTTTTTTTGCGATGGTATCATAGCTAATTGTCTCTTCGTGAGACAACAGAGACTCCGATTAAGGAGCCAGCAGATGTCAAGATGCCTTAAACTGTTGGGATGGTCGTGAACTAGCTGTTGCATTGGTTTCAGAGAAATCCCATTTCTCTGCCACTGTCACTACCACCTCTGCTGGATTCAGCGTGTGTTTTCCACAAATGTACTTCTAGACACTTACACCATTCTCTTTCTCCTCCATTTTATCCTCACAACAACCCTGTAAGGTATTTTAGGCTGAGGATGTGTTACTGGCCCAAGGCAGGGGTCATTTCGTAGAAAAAGAGCTAGGGGAACTCATTAGCATAACTCATTAGCATATGCCACACCCCCTGACATCATAAGGCCCAGCGGTGGACCTGCAAGGCCGGCGGGAGTGTGAGGAAGCCCCGCCAAGGCCCTCCCTGGCCCCAGGCAGGCAGGCAGGGGTGGGGAGAGGCGGGGAGGAAGCAACTTACCCTCCCTCTTCTCCTGCCTCCTCCTGGTTGAATGAGGGCCGGAAGCAGGAGGCGGGGCTTCGTGTGCCCCGCCCCCCGCACCTCATCCGAGGGAACTGCGATCCCCCGCGTTCCCCCCCGAAATGACCTCTGGCCCAAGGTCATCCAGCAAACTTCCATGGCACAAATTGGGATTCAAACTTTCTCCTCCTGGATCCTAGTCTGACCGCCTCTTCGCATCTACACCCCAAAGAGCATTATGCTCTATGGCCCAACGTCTGGTTTCCCCTGGCCTGAAGGACGTCTGTCTTGCCTCAACCGTGGCCAGGGCTTTTACCGTCCTGGCCCCTGCCTGGTGGAACATGCTCCCTGTCGAGATCAGGGCCCTGCGGGATCTTCCGTTCCACAGGGCCTGCAAGATGGAGTTGTTCCACCAAGCTTTTGGCTGAGACAGCGGGCATCCATGTAAGGCCTCCCTGAGATTGTCGTCGCCCACCTACCAACCCAAACAATATGTCAGGGAATCTCTCACAGCAAGATGACTTTGTTTAAACGGTGACCTCTGTTTTCAATGTCTATTGCTATGTTTTAAAATTGTAACTGTATTTATTGTATTATTGACATTCATGTTACTCGCCCTGAGCCTGCTTGCGGGATGGGCGGTCTATAAATACAATAAATAAATAACCATTACACCATGCTGGCTCTCAAAAACGTGTAGAGCAAACTTCCAGAGAGCCAGTTTGGTGTAGCAGTTAAGCGGGCAGACTCTAATCTGGGAGGAACCAGGTTTGATTCCTCACTCCTCCACTTGCAGCTGCTGGTATGATCTTGGGTCAGTCATAAGTTCTTTCAGTGCTGTTCGCTCAAGGACAGTTCTCTCAGAGCGCTCTCAGCCCCACCTACCTCACAGGGTGTCTGTTGTGGGGAGGGGGAAGAGAAAGGAGTTTGTAAGCCGCTCGGAGACTCCGAGTGAAGGGCGGGGTATAAATCCAATCTCTTCTTCTTCTTCTACGCTGACTCCTCAGCCAAAATCAAGCTGGCTGTACCCTCTCCACAGTCCTATCTTTACTTCTCTCTCTCTTGATTTTCCGTGTTGCAAAGGAGTGCTGAATCAATTTCTGCGAACTTCAGGGCAGACTTTAGTCATGGAGAACATGAAACCCGTTGAGGGACCTGGCTAGCTTCAGGAGCTCTGGGAAAGCTCAGCTGCTTTGCGTGGATTCTAAGAGAGACCCAGGGGTTGAAATCACAGTTCCGTTTCCTAGCAACGGCACAACACTGTAAATTTAAAATACATATTTGGATGGTGCCTGCAAATCCCATGTTAGTGGTTACCGTGCTGTCTATCCCCCCCCCACCTCCCAGTATGTTAATTTAATAGCTGTCTGGAGAAGGCATACAAGTATGGTGAAGTTAGATGTGCAGTTTGAGAATTTCCTATGGGAAGATACTTTATAATTTCCATTGTGTTAATAGAGAGTAGAGGGGAAAAAGTTACTCCTGAAGGTTCAGGATAAGGAAAACGTTTTCATCATTAGGAAATATCTATTAGGGGGCGGAACTAGATGTATAATAAGCAAGGGCGCTGTATGGGGGTGGATGTCTTTAGCCTTACAATGAACCTATTAAAAAAAACTAAGAAAGCATAGCATCGGATCTTTTTGGCACCAGTACCGTTTCACGGCTAGCGCTGGCGTCTTGCAGATTATGAAGGTTTCTTGGGTTGAAAAGCATGGTGCCCCAAAAAATCCACCAGGAGGTGCTGCTGCATCACTTCCACGAAACCAGAAAATTAAATTTGTACTTGATTTCAAACCAACTTGTGTTTTTGGTGGAAACCTTCCTTTTTTTATCTTGCATCCTTTCCTCTCATGCTTCTGCAGAGAATTTACTGACTTTTTGTTGTGTACTGGAAACACTGGGTCATCTCTTAATTGTTCTTCTTGTTTCTGGCAAATGTGATGCATGTTATTAATATGTTGTTGAAGGCTTTGAGACAGAGTACTCCATCTTTCTGTGTTATACCTCTGAGGATGCCAGTCACAGCTGCTGGCGAAATGTCAGGTACCACAGTGCCAAGACCACAGCCATACAGCCCGGAAAATTGACAACAACTAAGGTATTCTTTTGATAACTAAATTACAATAAATAGTATAACATGTGACAGCAGCAATAACAAAAGAACAGCAAGAAGTAGTTAAGGCTACAGTGCCTTCTGGCTCTCCTCTGAAACCCCATAACTCCAAGTTTTCAAAGTTAAAAAGAACACACTTTGCCCAGTTCTGAGATGTGACCAAGATGGGGTAGTGTCAGGTGGGCACCCAGCAGTGGGAGGGTATCCCTAAGAAGGCTGAAACCAATTAAAAAGAACACACTTTGCCCAGTTCTGAGATGTGACCAAGATGGGGTAGTGTCAGGTGGGCACCCAGCAGTGGGAGGGTATCCCTAAGAAGGCTGAAACCATACTTACTTCTGTGTAGTATCTCTCCTTATATATAATTGCATTTTTGGGTGGTAGCGTTCCATGCGCTCCCAAATCAGTTGGGTGCCTCACCAGGGGTCTGTATCCACTGGCTGTATTGACTTGATTCGTAGGCTGAGTCCTGCCCACAGAGCTGGCTGCCAGTGTCTCACCCTCAGTCTGCATGGAGCTGCCAGATGGGATGGAACCTCCGGTACCAGGAGCCGTCAGCGGCCAAGGCCAATCCTGCCACCGCCACAGCAGTTGTCGTTGGCTCCGGCTGACTG
>NW_015171607.1:144866-147549 GCF_001447785.1 Gekko japonicus
ATCAATGGTCTGGGATAATTTCTTTCCCATTACTTTGTCTGCTGAAAAGAGGAAAAATACACATTTGTGCTCAACGATGAGCGGAATCTGTCTTAAGTTACTGTCAGCCATAAAACTAAAGAATAACTGTGGGAGTTGGTTTCCATTCCCTCTGATGCCTCCCTAAGATTTTTGCCATGGGAGCAAATTTTGTTAAAGATTTGGTACAAGTGAAAAGAGAGTTGGAGAGGTTCTAGAGAGAAAACTGTCCATGGCTCTGTTCTCAGACCACAGCAATCCTTGTTTCTGTAGCCCAGTTTTCATGGAGCTTTGCACAGATTTCTTGACCCAGACATTACAGAACTTAAAAAACTTTAGAATGCATTCTGTGCTATCTGTAAATGGAACTCCTGAATGTATCATGGATAGAAAAGGATAACAATCCATTACAGAGACAAGCAATACGAAGCCTTAATCCCTGTGATCATTCAGCCTCCATGTTATTGGCTTCTCCTTTCCTACTTGCCTCCACTTGGCATGCAGTCAGCCAGCCTTACGCCATACTAACAGCTCTGCGAGCCTCCGTTCAGGGCTGTTTACGTGGCAGAAGGATGGGTGGGAAAAGAAACACCCAGATGAGTGCATTAGAGAGGCCGGCCTTCAAGACACTGCCATCAGCTCATAGAGAAGGCTGTTGGCACAATGAAGTCCGGGGGGGGGGAAAGGGAGGTCTGTGGGCAAAAAGAAGTCCGGGGGGGGGGGGGATGATTCAGTTACACATGGCTGTTAAAGACTATCATTGAATAGCTTTCAGTCCAATCAAGGCACTTTGAGGCACACCTTTCTCCAAGCTTGGGAACATTTTTTTAAAAGTTTTGTTTTCTGCTCAGTATCAGAGCTGCCCTGATTTCCCCAAAACGTGATCAGTACACAGGTGTTGCGGCTTTGCTGTAGAGCATTCTTGCTGCACTTGGACCTCTCTGTATGGCTGCTTCTATGCACTTCTCTGGATCTCTTCTTGGATTTCACTGGAACACTTGCTTTGATCCCCACTTGACCTCCTGGAAAGCTCGCTTCAGAGAATGACAAACCTCCAGCTTTGTATAGATCTAAAGGCTATCAGGTGTCCAGAGACTTGGCATTCCCCAGAAGAACCCCCATTCAGAAGACATAATATAAGCTTCTGCTTTTCCTGCTGCTCATACAGGTCTCCTTCCCCAACCAATTATCTTGAATTCACTCATTTCAGAGAGAATGTGTGTTTAGAATAGCTACAGTATTGTGGGCATTCTAGTATTTGATGCTAAGTATATGCTCGCTATAACTTTTAATGAGTATTTTTATGTCTTCTCAAACTCTACGTCAAGATCCCCAATCTCAATTCAAACCTTGCCTTGGAGACAAGGTTTGTGCAGCATCTCCCATCCATGTGCCAGGTATTAAAACCAAAACCTGTAGCTCCTTTAGAACAGGAGTGAGGCGTGGTGGAAGAGAGGTCTCACCTCGTGCATGGCGACCCCAGAGTGAATGAGACCCAACTAAGCAACATGGACCCTTTACTGCAAATGTGCTTTCCAAACCACACATGGGCATGAGCAAGCTTACTCTGTGTTGGACTGTGGCCCTCATTTTATCATAAAGTAGATTACATTCTGAAGATGCCTGAATGCAAATAACAAGCTCTTATTCAAGCAGCAGAATAGACACATTTGTGCTTACCAATATAGTCAAACTCTTCTTTCAAAGCCATTCCATTATGTGAGAAACATTGTTGGCATATAAGCGCATATCTAAAGAAGAGATCAGCCATTATCAACATTTGAGCAGGCTTAGAAAACAGCAAGAGGACATTAACATTTAGAATTAAAGTAGTGAAGGTCATACATTAACAGATATCACATTATTACCATTTCAAACTGTCAACTGAGCAATTCCAATGATATTATGACTTAGAAGAAGAAGAGGAGGAGATCAGATTTATACCCCGCACTTCACCCGGAGTCTCAGAGCGGCTTACAAACTCCTTTCCCTTCCCCTCCCCACAACAGACACCCTGTGAGGTAGGTGGACTGAGACAGCTCTTTCCAGAACTGCCCTTTCAAGGACAGCTCTTATCAGAACTATGGCTTACCCAAAGTTATACAGCAGCTGCAAGTGGAGGAGTGGAGAATCAATCCTGGTTCTCCCAGATTAGAGTCCACGCACTTAACCACTACACCAAACTGACCTGAATGTAACTACTACACCCCCCATATTTGGTTTTAAGATGTATAATTTTGGACTCATGATATGATATGACTAACACGTTGGTTTGGTAAGGGGGCAGGTAATGGAAATTTTAAAGACACTGTATGAAGATAAGTTACATTTGCATAACTGCTCAAACACACCAAAGATTTATAGGTTTTTATTTGTTATTTTATTTTTTGATTTGTAGCCATGATGTCAACCCATTAAAGTTCATAATTAACTGCTCCATAGGAGTTTAAAATAACTTAAATAAAATAAGGTAAACTATTAAAAAGATAAACTAAGGGCCCCTTCTAACATTACCTTCCTTACTTGCCCCAGTTTCTGGAAGGAAAGATGCTATTGTGGGGACTCCTCCTACGTGGCATTGGATTTCTGATGGAACACTAGAAGGAGCCACAAAGGTAATTTGAGAAGAGTTATGTTTTCAGACTTTATTCACCACAGTGAGTGA
>NW_015171608.1:0-965 GCF_001447785.1 Gekko japonicus
AGAGACAAACACACAGCCAAATACGTACAGGGGTATATACACAACTGCCAAGTGGTGGTTCCGTGCCCAGCTTTCTGTGGGTGGCATTCCTTTCTCCTGCCCGTGTGATCTCTGCTGGATGGTCAGCTACTAGACGAAGGGCACTGCAGGCCCCCCCCCTTTGCGTGCCTCCAAGGACGCCCCCACTGGTCCCGGGCAGGGGAAGGAACTTTGGGAGTCAGCGCGGGGGAGGGGTTCGGGGGGTCATGCTGCATAGCCCTCTTTTCAGGAGACAATGGGTGTTCAAAGTCTCCCCCCCCCCCCAAACAGAGCCCGAGGGGTTCCTTTCGGCCACGGTCTCTTCCTGGGCACGCGGGTCCCCCCGCAAAGGTCCCCCCTGGGGTGGTCTTCAGCCAGCAGTGGGAGGCCTCCCTTCTTCACCCCTCCCAGAACACTTCCCTCCTGCTGCTGCGGAGAAGGTCCGAGGAGCTCCCTGGTGGCTCCTCTCTTCTGCCGGATGTCCTGCTTGCGGATGGCCAGATCGGGTTAGACAGCTAGAACAGAGAAAAAGGCAGAGGTGGAACAGCCATCCCAAAGGAGCAGGTCGGACGCAGGAGACTTGGCTTGTGCTGGAAGCCCCCGGAGGGTGAGCAACGGGGTCTGCAGATCTCTTCTAGGGGAGCCCGGCCAAGCCCGGTCTGAAGCGTGTCTCCGCCCAAATGAGCCCTGAGTGAGACCGCCCTCTTGGATGCCTCCTGGGCCAGGGTTGGCCCCACAGAGAGAGCGGAATCACCCGGCAAGGGACGGGGCCACCCGGCAGAGCCTCTGCTTGGCGCGCACGAGAGAGAGGTGGTCCCAGGGCCAGCCCTCCGCCTCTCCGGGCCATGGCACCTCAGAGAGACCCCCACCTGCCCCCATGACCCCGCAGAGCCAGCGGCCGGGCCTGGAGAGACCCGTGATCTGGCTCACGAGAAGGCAGCCCCTGG
>NW_015171608.1:1402-7951 GCF_001447785.1 Gekko japonicus
CCCCTTTGCGCCGGACATCTCTGCTCCGTCCGTGGGCCCGTCTCCTTCCCGCCCTGGAGGTGGGCTGGGAGAAGGGGGCCTGCAGGGCAAGGAGGAGGGGTGCTTCCGTGGCCTTCCGCCGCAGGAGCCGACCTGGACCAGCCCCTGGGTGACCTGGGCGGAATCTCCACTCGGCCGCGGGCCTGGGACTCTGTCGCCTGCACCCGGCCAACCTCGCAGGGTAGAAGAAGGGAGGGCAGAACCAGGAACACCTTCCTCCCCCCCCCCCGAGATCCGTCCAGGAGAGGGAAGGGGAAAGCGTGACAGACGGAGGCCCCCAGCAGCACCAGCCTTCCCCCAGGAGGAGGAGGGGCCCAACGCCGGGCTCGGCTCACCCTTGTGGATGACGGCGAGCTTCCGCTGGTCTTCCATGACCATCCCGATGAACCCTGGGCAGAGGAAAAGAAGGACTTCCCTGTCGACCTCCTGCCTTCCTCACGGGGCGCTCCATGAGCCCAGGTGGGAGGGGGCCGGGGGAATCCGGGGAACGTCCCTCCTCCCAGGCAGCTCACAAGCCTTGTCTGCCAGCCCGGGGGTCAGACGAAGCCCTGCCTAGGGAACTGGAACAGGAGCGCCCCATGGAAAGCGCCCCACTTGGCCCGGGGCCCTGCCCCTCCAGAAGCCGCGAGGCCACGCGCAGAGTGCCTCCTGCTCCTCCATTTACAGGCCGTTCCCGCTTCACAGGGGTTACGGGGAAGTGTCTCCAGGAGACAGGGGCCACCCCGAACCCTGAGCCTCTCTGTGGCACGGGCTCTTGGGATCTTGCTTCCCACTCCCAGGGGGAGGGCAAGGGAGTTCCCCGTGGGAAAGGGAGCGACTGAGGTACCAAGCATCCTGACGGCGGCTTCTCGGATTCTAGCTTTTGGGTTGTAGAGGTGATCGAAGACCGGCGGAACGAAGTGGCATGCCGGCACTTTCCAGAACCGCTTCGCCTGGAAGACGAGCCAGAGAAGGAGGGAGCTGGTCAGAGGGGGGAAGGGGATATGATCGAAGGCTCTGCTCTGGTGCCAGACTCGGGGGCGGGGGGGAGGAGCAGGTAGCCTGACTCGGGGCCTCTGGGAGACAACTCATCAGCACAGTGTCTGTCCTCCTTGGACACGTGCCGTAAAATTCTGGCACAAGGGTGGGGGGTGGGGACACAGACTGCCAGCTGTGTACTCACCTCACTTGCGTAAGCACACCGTTGCAACACCACCGCCCGTCCCTTTCTCCCGTTCCCTCCTGCCAGGGCTCCAGTAGGGAAGGGAAGGGATTGCCGCCGTGCAGCCGCCACGCCCTTCCCGCTCCCATGGCCCCTTGGAGTGGCGGAGGTCGACTGGGGCTGCGGGTGGGTGGTCTCCTGCCACAGCGGAAGCCTGGCAGCCCGGTCCGTGCTGATCTGGCCCCCTTTCCTGGTCTACCGAAGGCTCCCGGCCAGAGAGAGAAGGACCAGGGCAGGCAGAGCGGGGCACCTCACCATGACCGGGCAGACAGAACTCTCATCCCGGTTCCGTAGGAGTGGCTCCCACTTGCGTTCCCCGAGGAGGACGACCAGTCTCCGCAGCATGTTCCAGGAGGCCTGCAGAACAGGGGAGGGGAGGGGAAGGGTGACCCACTGGAGTTGTCCGTCCTGCCTCCGAGGACAAGGAGAGGGGCTCTGGCGGGAGAACCCGGGGCTGGCCGGGGAAAGCAGCCCGTCCCCAGGGGCTGTGTGTGGAAAACTCTGAAATGCTGCCCCTAGACGAGAACCCGGAAGGGGCGTCGGTACACTCTTGGAAGCTGTAGAATCCGGGGTAGCAGAAAGGTTCTCGCAGTTCCCAGGGCTGGCTGTCGGCCTCTTCCCCCCCACCCCCCATCCGCCCCCATCCGCTGCCGGAGCTGTGCCAGGGGGTCTCCAGCCTCCGTGGAAAAGGGGCCCGGCAGGGAGATGGGATTGAAATGTTCCCGAGAGAAAAAGGAACTCTCCCCCTGCACCTCATGGCCGGCAGCCTGGCAGCGGCCTCTCGGCCTCATTCTCGGCCCTGTCTCGTCCCCACCCCACCCCGTGTGCTGCTGCCTACCTCGACGATGGTGGGGTTGTCATCCCTCAGGTGCGGGAGAACGGGCACCAGGCTGCGAAGGGCAAGAGGGCGGACGTCCCTTTTGGCGCTCTGCTCCTGCATGGCCTGGAAGGTGGTGTGGCCAAAGACGCGGACATATTCCGTAACCTGTCCCGGGGGAACAAGGGGGTCCAGATGGGCCTTTTCCTCGCCCAGGCAGAACTTTGGGGGAAGGAGTGGCTCCGGACACTTTTCAGAACTGCTCGTTGTCGGGGAGGAGGAGCAGGCGGCAGAGGATGTGACCTGGTTCGTCTCCGGGACGTCAGCCCCATCCCCACGCCCCGACCCCTGCGGAGTTCTGCAGGGAGAATGTTTCAGACCTCTACAGGTTGAAAAACCCGAGGAGACCCATGATCGTCTCCGGGAGGCCAAGCACATGCGGTGCTTTCCCCAATTAAAACGGCTCCCGTCCTGCTCCCTGCCCCTCTTCCAGAGCCCCTCTTGCCCTCCCCTCGGCCCAGGCCGGAAGGGCACGCGACAGCTCCCCCCTGGGCCTGGCCAGCGTGCTCCAAGACTCACCTGGGTGGCCTCACTGAGGAGCGGGAACAGAAACGGGCAGAAGGGAAAAGAGCACCACTCCAGCGGGAGCGGAAGCCACAGAGGCCCTTCCCGAGGCCGAACCCACGAGGGAGCCGGCTGGAAGTCCTGGGGTCCTGAGATGCAGAACGGAGGGCCCCTGGGGGGGTGCTGAGGGTGGGTTTCAAGGGCAGAGCAGGGGCCACCCGAGAAGGAGCAGCACTGGACCAAAGACGCCAAGAGGACCTGGAGCCACGCCCGTAAAGAGCGGCCTGAGCTCCCGTGCACTGCAGTGCCACCCCTGCAGGTGGCCAGAGGGGGAATTGCAGCTCCCAAGTCAGGCCAGTGGGGGGGGGGACCCGAGTGGCCCTAGAGAGCTGCTGGCTCTGGCCTTGCTCCTCACTGGGCACAGACAGAGGGGCTTGGGGCCTGGCCCTCACTCCCCCCCCGACCCACGGCTCCTTCTGCCAGCAGGTGACCAGCCCTCCTTGCCTGGGGACGGAAGCCTGTGAGACCCACAGCCTCAAAATTCCTCCCCCCCTGCACACACACCCCAAGCTGGGGCGGAGAATGCAAATACCTTTCCTAGGTTCCGGATGCAGGAGCGGGCGAAACTCAAGGCCTCCCTCGCCTCGGCCGGGTTGTCAGCTCCTGGAAAGGAAATCTCAGCTCTAAAGAGATCACCTCCCCGGGAGGGAGGGAGGGGGATGGCTGCGTTGAAGGGCGGGCTCCAGGGCATTGTGCCATGCCGAGGCCCCTCCCCTCCCCAAACCCCACCCTCTCGCGGATGCACCCCCAATGTCTCCAGGTATTTCCCAACCCAGACCTGGCAAACCTACTGAGGCTCTGGCCACCTCCTCCTGCCGCTCCTCCTCCCCCCTCCAGGGCTCCTCCCACCCTCGGGGACTCACCGGGGATGGCTCCGCTGGAATGGCCAAGGCTTCCGCCAGAGACCTCTGGGGAGCCTCGTCGGGTGAGGGGACTGAGCGGTGACCCCGGCCCCCGATTCCAGAAGCCCCCTTCTCCGGGCCTTCGGGGCTGAGGGCCCGTTTCATGGGGGATCCAGGGCAGGTTCTCCAGTCAGTGGGGGAGGGGGATCTCAGCGGCTCCCCTGAAGCTGTTTGCCCTTCTGTGCCCATTTCCCCCTTCCTCTCGCAGGAAACGCAGGACAAGAAATGCAATCTCTGCCCCTCCCTCCTTCACCCCCCCAGTTTGTGGCTCAGGAGATGCCACCTGTTTTCACGGGGGGGGAGGAGGCCGGGTCCCTTTTTCTGCCCCAGCTGAGGGCAGGGAGGGAGGCCGTAGCGCTCTCCGGTTCTCTCGGCCCTGGCAAGAGCACTCCACCCAGCAAGGCGTCGGAAGCAGAGCGGTCCTGTGGGCTCCAGGAGTCGAAGGCGGCCGCGCTCTCCGGTTCTCTCGGCCCTGGCAGGAGCGCTCCACCCAGCAGGGCGCCGGAAGCCGAGCGGTCCTGTGGGCTCCAAGAGCGGCCCTGGGCGGAGAGGGGCCGGCGACCCAAGCAGGTGCCCTCGGCCGCTGAGGAAGAGCCACCCGGGGGGGCCACACACCCTGGCCCTCGCAGCCTTCGTGGTCCACACCCAGGACGCGGCTCCCCTCCACACGGCCTAGCCTGGAAGAGGCGGACTTTCTCACGTGTGTGGGCGACTCTGGGGCCGCCGCTCTGCTTCCCTGGAAGGGCAAATTCCCAGTGGGGACAGAAACGAGGGGGGCCCACGGGGGGGTCCCCTTCACCCTCTGGGAATAAACCTCTGTCTGTCCGAAGAGGCCCCCTGCCGGGTGGGCATCGCCAGACACACACAGGAAGGTTCCCAGTATCAGAGTCTCGGAGTAGAGCCTCCCAAGGCGGACTGTGAATGGAGCGCTACATCGGCCTGCAGCAAGAGCTGGTTTTTGGGGCCCTCGCGGATCGCCACGAGAGACGCACCCACCGTTTCCCCAGTCGCAGCGTGGCTTGTCGGGCTGCAGAACCGTCTTGGGGGGGGCTGTTCTTCCCCAATCTGAACAGCCTCCCCCAGTCCACCCAGCCTCGGTGGTGCTGGGACCGCTTCCCACCCACTGTCCAGGGACCGGGCTGGGGGCCACAGAGGCTTCGCTAAGGGTGCCCACCTTCTTCTCCGGTGGGCAGAGAGGCTGCCGGGGCTGGGAACGCCTCCTCTGCCTCCTCCTCCGGTGGTCCTCCTCCACAACTCTTCTTGGCCCCGGTTTTTCTCCCCAGATGTAGATGGGGGTCGGTCTTGGGAAGGACATTCTCCGAGAGAGACAGGGAAGGCTCGGGCAGTTTCCCCAACTGCAGAAGAAACGGGGAGGGTCCCTCCGTCAGACACCCCTGAAACCTCAGTCCTCCTGTCTGTCGAGCACATCGCCTTCCCCACCACCACCACCACCTCCTCGAAGGAGCTCAGCGTGACAGAAACCATTCCCCGAAGGAGGAGGAGGAGGAGAAGAGGGGGAGAAGAAGAAGAGGAGGAGGAGGAGGAGGAGGAGGAGAAGAAAAGGAAGAGGAGGAGGAGGCGAAAAGGAGGAGGAGGAGGAAGAGTTGCTTCCCAGACCCCGCTTTCCCCTACCCGAAGGAGTCTCAGACTGGCCTACCATCACCTTCCCTTCCTCTCACCACTACAGTCAACCTTGTGAGGTAGTTGAGGCTGAGAGAGCTCCAAGACAGGGAACTGTGACTGGCCCAAGGTCCCCCAGCAGGCTTCATGGGGAAGAGGAGTGGAGACTCAAGCCCGGCTCTCCGGATGAGAGCCTAACTGCTCCTAACCCTTCCACCACGCTGGCTTTGATCCTCACAACAACCCCACGAGGTAGGCAAGCAGGAGATGATGAGTGGGTGTCCCAGAGCCACTCGGCAAATGTCATGGCAGAACGGGCATTTGAACCCAGGTCAGTCACACAATGTTATGGATGGGTACACAGTTAAGAGACCTCAAGATCAAGGCCAGACTCCCCTCCCCCCCCCAAAAAAAATAACCCTTCAGTGTAATGAAGACTTTTGGGGAACATGAAACTTTGCACGTGGTTTTGTGTCATTGCGGTGGGTCAGAACAGTGGATATTTCTGTGCCGTCTGCGCAGGGATTTTACTTTGGCATCTCAGTCATTTGGTCATGTTAGAAGAGACCGTGAGGATTTCTAAATAGCAAGTGAAGCCAGAGAAAACTGCATAGGGGGCAAAAGAAGCGAGTCTCCTCCTTTATCTTTAGCAACAGGCTCCTCAAATACACACGGATGAGTCAGACTTGGTCTGAACATGAAATACGCTCTGTTTGTGTTTGCGCACCCGTAGGGGGAACCAGGGAGACCGAAGTCCTCCCAAAACCTGGCCCCTTCCTCCGACGGGGTTCCATTCCTTGTCTCTGGACCCCTGGAAAGGGGACTGTTACTGGAGGCATTTTTCACTCGGGTCTCAATCTAGGGGGTCGCTTCCACCGTTTCTTCCCCTGGAAGGGGTAGTGGTTAGAGCACTGGGCCAAGCGAGACTCGGGTGGAACTCTTCATGCCCCGTGAAACCTACCGGGCCACCCCGGACCCGTCCTTCACTCTCAGCATCACCTGCCTCGCAGGGCTGTTGTGAGGATAAAAGGGCAGGGGGATAAAAGTGTGCCAGCTGCCCCCAGCCCCCTGGTGAGCCTGGAACCCAGTCAATAAGCCGACGGCAGTGGGGAGGGGGGCCCTGGCTCCTGGAAGGGCCGGTCAAGCGGAGAAGAGGCGGGGGGAGGAGGGCAAAAGGGGGCTCCGGGCTGACCCTCCCCCAGAAGGGTCCCGAGGAGGACACGGCCTGTGGTGGTGGGCAGCGGAAGAACCACCTTCGAGACGTAGGGTGCTGCTGGGCCGGGAATCCTGGTGGGCAGGAGAGATGGGAGCTCAGCCGATGGACGTCTGTCTCCCTAGAGCTACGG
>NW_015171608.1:9219-34355 GCF_001447785.1 Gekko japonicus
ATCCCCCAGGACCTGATCTAGCGTTCACTTAATAAAAAACAAGGAACTCCTGGGCTGTGGAACAAGACCTCACACAAGCCTAGGAGGGGTTTTGGCCCAAACAGCCTTGAACTAAGCCCAAAGCCTTCTTTTTAAACTCTTTTCAGCCAATAGGAATCAGGGGAGGAGTCCATTAAAACTTACCCAACTGGCCAAAAGCCAGCCCCATCCTCAGTTGATAAGAGGAACCTTCGCTAACGTGAACTTTGGCCCAGACGTGTCAAAAAGACCAAGCTGAGTTAGTGCGAGCTAGCTCACAGTTTTTTAGCCTCCAACTCACACCTTTTTGTCTTAGCTCGGGAAGGACGGCTCCAGAGCCAACTGATTTATGCAGTCGCCCAATCGCTCGCTCACCACTTTAACGCCAGCGGCTCACAAAGTAGGGTTTTTGCTCACGAGACTCCACAGCATAGAGCAGGGGTGGCCAAACGTGCTTAACTTAAGAGCCACATAGAATAAACATCAGATGTTTGAGAGCCGCAAAACATGAACAGATATCACACACACGTTTTTATTGAAAGATATCCAAGTTTGCTTTTTATTAATATTAAGTGAGACTGCCAAAAATTAAAACAAAAGGTAAAAACAGATATGGGAAATGATATTTATTTGTCCAATGATATTGATTCGTTTGCTAATTATATTTATTTGCCAGAGAGGGGGGGGAGAAAGTAGCTTTAACTTCAAATGTGTTCTCCAACAGCCCCCCCACCCCACCCACGTGCCCCCACGCCAGCCGGCTTGGCCTGGAGAAGGGATGTATAGAGACAAATCCCTTTTCCAACCTGGCTGGGTGGGAGGGGGGGTTGAGAACGCCTTTAAAGTTAAAGTTGTTGTCTTGAGGGCTTGAAGCTCAACCTCAAAAAAACTAAGATCATGGCATCCGGCCCCATCACTCCTTGGCAAATAGAAGGGGAAGTCGTGGACGTAGTGACAGACTTCACGTTCCTGGGATCCCAGATCACCGCAGACTGTGACAGCAGCCATGAAATGAAAAGACGCCTGCTCCTTGGGAGGAAAGCGATGGCGAACCTAAACAGCATGATAAAAAGCAGAGACATCACCCTGCCAACAAAAGTCCGCATGGTCAAAGCAATGGTGTTCCCAGTAGTCATGTATGGCTGCGAGAGTTGGACTATAAGGAAGGCCGAGCGCCGAAGAATAGATTCTTTTGAACTATGGTGCTGGAGAAGACTCTTGAGAGTCCCTTGGACTGCAAGAAGATCGAATCAGTCAATCCTAAAAGAAATCAACCCTGACTGTTCCCTGGAAGGCCAGATAATGAAACTGAAGCTCAAATACTTTGGCCACCCAATGAGAAGGGAGCACTCCCTGGAGAAGAAGACCCTGATGCCGGGAAAGATTGAAGGTCAAAGAAGACGGGGACGGCAAAGGATGAGATGGTTGGACAGTGTCATAGATGCAACGAACATGAAATTGAGCCAACTTCAGAGGATGGCGGAAGACAGGAAGGCCTGGCGGGAGCTGGTCCATGGGGTCGCGAAGAGTCGGACTCGACTGTGTGACTGAACAACAACGCACTGCTTATGAATCACTTTGTACTCTGCCACTAACAGTTTAACTTAGTAGGTGCACTTAACACTTCCATGGTGCATATGTTAAGTGCCTTTGATGATTCTAATCACAGTGACTGAAATCAATCATGAACATATATTCAGATATTCTTTTTTGGTTCATTGCTTAAAGGCATTCTGGGTAAAATACAAAATGCTGACAGGCAATCATACTGCTTGTGATCTTGCTTGTTCTTGCCAACTATAACTGTGCATCATACAAAAAATCAAGATACTAACTGGTTATGAGATTCCACCTGACCCAGCCTTACTTTTATTGAACTAATGGCCTAATGACTCTCCACCATCTTCACGCAAGAAACTGATCGGCATTCTCCTTACTGCGGCAAAGATAGTCATAGCTAAGCATTGGAAAGACTCTAACCCCCCAAGCATACAAGTCTGGTTACATAAGGTTTGGGACCTCTTCTTACTAGAAAACTTTAATACATTTTATTCAGAAACCCAAACAGAATGTGACTTGATGAGTCCGCTTCATATTTGGTTCCCTATATTAGACAAAATCAATATAGACAAGCTTAACTGGGAAACTATTAGCAATGTTAAATATAAGTTATTGCTCTATAATTGATATGCAGAATGTAATACTTATTATTGACTATGCTCTATTTCTACTCTATATTACTGCATGAGATAACTAATATTGTACCGAGACTTTCTTTTTGGAATTATTCGTTTGTACATAAAATCTTGAATAAAGTTTATTTTTTTAAAAAAAACTATAACTGTGCATATTCCTGATGTCCTTTAGCCTACATTAGATGAAGAACACACACCACTATGTACCCATATCTGCTACATTAGATACTTTTAGAATCTCATAGCCTGGGAAGAAGAAGGCCCATTGTTCTACTGAAGGAGATCTATTTTTGCCTGAGAAAATCCAACCCACAGGTTGGAGCCCAATCAGAATGGTGTGACGGATATATGACAAAGTTTGATGGAACCGATAATGCTGATTTATTTCTAACTGTCATAGGGGGTATAAAAGATTATGTCCCCCATTGTAACCTTAGGGAAGAGCTGTGGGTATCCGAGGATTCAAAACCTTTTTGGGCCTGTATTTTTCCCTCCTTTCTTATTAAAGTTTTTTAGCCTGGATTCTGCTCTACAAGACTGCCGAGTGCTTTCTCAAATTGGGCTGGGGAAGCACAACCCGTGACGGAGTTTCTGTCTTACAAAGTTGCTTTCTTTCTGTGCTCCCCCCACCCCGAAGACTACGGAAGGAGGGGAAGGGAAGACCCGTTGCTTCCCCAGCCGCCCCGCCGGGAGCCGCAGAATGTGTGCGAAAGAGCCGCAGTGTGGCCACTCTGACCCAGGCAGATCTGTTTAGGCCTGGTGCTTGGAAGGCTGTGGAAGGTGCATTCGGGCAAAGGCACTTCTGCAGCGGAAGGCTTCGGTTTTCACGCCTGGGCTGCCAGCAAAAGGGCAAAGGTGTCCGGGGACTTCTGAACCAAGAGACCAGAGTCAGTTGTAGGAAAACCTACCTGGCACAGAAGGACAGCAAGGCCCAGGCTCATGGACTCCGAATTCTGGGGAGGGTGGGCTTGGAGGCGGGGAGGCAGCTCCGCGGGGCATGAGGCCACTGAATTCACCCTCCAGAGCAGCCCTTTTCTCCAGAGGAATGACCTGGATCTTCTGGAGATCAATTTTTATTTATTTATTTATTTATTTTATTTCATTTCATTTATACCCTGCCCTCCCCGCACGCAGGCTCAGGGCGGCTTACAAAACACAGAGGTGTAATACAACACCACAATTTAAAACAATTAAGGCACACAGTGCAATAAAAATACAGTTAAAACAGTTTATACACCGTGGACAAACTCCCAGGATCCATCGCGACTAGTATGCTCACTCTTTATTATACATCACATTGGGGTCGATGAGAGGGGTACCGTAGGCCACGATGTTCGGTGGCCAGTTAGCCCAACCTGGCGGTACTGCTCTGCAATCGCCTGTTGGTGGTAGTGGCGGCGGCGGCTCCTATTCAAAAGCCTGGCGGAAGAGCTCTGTCTTACAGGTCCTGCGGAACTGTAACAGGTCCCGCAGGGCTCTGATCTCCTCCGGGAGCTCATTCCACCAGATAGGAGCTGCCACCGAAAAGGACCTGGCCTTTGTGGCAGGAGGCTGGCCTCCTTAGGGCCCGTGGTCACTAGGCAGTGTTGTGACCCCGACCGAAGTGCTCTTTAGGGCCTGTATGGGGAAAGGTGGTCCCTCAGGTATGCCGGTCCCTGGCCATGTAGGGCTTTTACAGTGTGTGGGGGGGTGGAGGTGGTCTCCAGACCTTCCCTGGGGGATGGGCTCCAGGGCCTTCCCCTCCTAGAACTCCAGCCCCAGATCTCCAGGAACTTCCCAAGCCAGAGTCGGCAGCCCTCCAGACAGTCTGAGGAGGAGACGGGGATGGGAGGTGACCGAGGCTCTCTACGGACTCGAGGGGAGAAGATGCAGCCCGGGAGAACGGGAGAGCGTGTGGAGTGGCCAGGAAAGTGCCATCGTGTCCGCCTGGCAGCCAACCCTGCCCTCGACGCTGGCTTTGGTGCGTCCCCCGCATGACGGAACACTCATCTCTCACACTCGCCGAGCGGAAGCACAACCAATCAATGGGATCGGAGTGTAAATGGCTCAATCAGTACAGGGAACAGTCCCTGCGAGATACATATAGGCTGCTATCCTTTCTTTGGTGAACGACACCTGAATGTCACAATGATCATGAACCCAGAAAAATAGCCATAACAACCCTCCAAAGACTCTTATATCACCATTTGCAACAGGGCTCATCCTTATCTCATTAGAAAACAACATAAAAGAAGATGAGTAACTCGTTGTAGACCCGTCCAGGTGGTCAGCCAGCCGTGTTGGTCCGAAGCAGTAGAACAAATTCAGAGTCCTGTCCGGCACCTTGAAGACCAACCAAGGTTTATTCAAGGGATGAGCTTCCGTGTGCAAGGTACACTTTTTCAAACACCGTGGAAGGGGAGGTAAGGTTCAAATTCATGGGTTTGTTCTTTAATTCTGTATTTGCATCGCTTAAAACATCTTCGCCGTGTTACATGTTAATCTGCTGTTCAGCCCGTCTATAAGTCTGAACCTTCCCTCCCATTCCACTCCGTCTGGAAAAGTGTTCCTTGCACACGAAATAAACCTTGGTTGGTCTTCAGGGTGCCTGACGGGACTCTAAAAGTGTTCTAGCTGTAGACCCGTTTCGTGTTACATCCTCTTCAGGAGTTTCCGTTCTTCATGCGTCGTCTTCCTCTGGTCGCTCTGTGGTTCTCTTCCTCACAGGTGCCTGACTGGAGTCAAGATTTGTTCAACTGAAGCGGCTGTGAGGCGATGCGCAAGTAGCCGAGACCAGCGGTCCCTCGCGGTGAACTGGAGGTCTTCAAAGCACAACCCCCACCCACCCACAATGTCCACGGTTCCCAAATTTCCCTGAGGCGACTGCTGGCACGTGGCACGTGGGGGACACCATGGCACGTGGGTGGGGGGCTTTCTCTCTCCTTCTCTCCTGCAGGCAGCCTCCGGCTCCGAGGGCCGAGGAGGAGCCGGGGAGGCAGCAAAGGCAAGGGAAGGCAGCGGGGCGCGGAAGGGTCCAGCCACGAAGGAGGCACTGAGGAAGGGGAGGGGGCAAGGCGAGGGGGCGAGACCAAGGCCGAGGTGCCCTTCTGTGAGGGGGATTCTTTCTTCCCCATTGTTTCCTATTAGGCGGGAAGACGAGTAGGGACCCGCCCGGGGCAAGTAGGGACCCGCCCGCCGCCAGCCCGGGAGCCCCCCTCGCCCTCTGTCCGGCTTGATGGGAGGCTTGGCCTGTCCCGCGCTGCCCGGGTGGGCTGAGGGGATGCCCGCGGGCTCTCCCTCCAAGGCTGCCCCAGTGTGGTGGCCCATGTACGAGTCCCGCGCTGGCACCCCGTGGAGGAAGTGGGGCCACGCTGGCACCACGCCTCGTAGGGCTGCCAACCTCCACGTGGCTCCTCTTATTAGGGTGGACTCCTTGGCATTACACCCTGCCAAGGTGATCCAGCCAGCTCCTTTCCCGGCCCTGCAGCCTAAGGTTGCCAACCTCCCAGTGGGATCTCCTGGAATTTGATCTTCTGGAGAGAACGGCTGCTTTGGAGGTTGGCCTCTATATGGCATCGTACCCCACTGAGGTCCCGCCCCTCCCCAAGCCCCGCCCTCCCCAGCCTTCACCTCCAAATCTCCAGGAATTTCCCAACCCAGAACTGGCAACCTTGAATTCTGGAGGCGCCACCAGAACAGTGACAAGGGGGTGGCTCCTGTGACCTTGGGCCGTGCCTGCCTTGGCCCCGGTCTCTAGGCTGGGCCAGTCCTTTCGCACCCTCCCATCCACTTGCTGACTCTCTCAACCTAATTTCTCACCTCCTCTGCCTGTACCTTGGCTCCTCCATCCAGTCTTGGAGCAGAACCCGTGTTTCATTTCCACATCCCAAAAAACCATTCTCCGCTCCAGTTGCAACGTCCCCTCGCCCAGCCTCTGCAGGTCCCCCCACTTAAATGGTGCTTCATTTCCCTCCCCCCAAATCTCTTCCAAACTTCCTTTGTTTTTGAGACCCAAGGATGGTTCTCGTCTCCTGGCTTTCTGCAAACTGTGCAGAACTGAAGAAGTGTGCATGCACACAATTAAATACTGGGTTCAAGACGCATTGCCGTGAACAGCTCTACTTTATTCTGGGCGATTTCGCACTAGAGCTGCCTCGCGGCGCAGCCGCCGTTTGCCCCGACACAAACATGTCAATTTCACACCCGGAGCTGCGGGGCTGCATTTTGACTCGCGGCTTCGCCCGATTTCCTCCGCAGTTTCGTGATCCTCAAAAACCAGGATCACGAAACTGCGGAGGAAATCGGGCGAAGCCGCGAGTCAAAATGCAGCCCCGCAGCTCCGGGTGTGAAATTGACATGTTTGTGTCGGGGCAAACGGCGGGTGCGCCACGAGGCAGCTCTCGAGCAAAATCGCCAGGCAACAGCCCTGTTTAAATAGCATGCACAAACCACACCCAAACGCACCCAACTCCCAACGATAGGCTATTTACATAACATTACATCCTCACTGGTTGCCTCTAGAATCCTGAATCATCTAGAATATTGTTCAAGGGCTCCAAGCTCAGCCCGTCTCTGATGGGCAGTCCTGGGATGTTCCAGCCCCAATCTGTAACACACACACGGAAGCTGAGACCCGGAATAAAACTCGGTCGGTCTCAAAGGTGCCGTTGGACTCAAACTTTTTTGCTCTGCTGCTTCAAACCACCACGGCTATCCACCTGAATCTATGCAAAGCGGAATTATTTGAGAGGGCTTTTCTACGCAGGAATTAGAGTTGTACAATATACTTGAGGACTCACAAAGTTACTTAGATACGTTATTGGGGACTGTGGCCTATGCTGCTGTGTTGAGCTTACTGAAACGAGGATCCTATTGTGTGATTTTTGTGCCCTGCTGACATTTGTGCTGATGCTGTGCTTCGGGTCTGTTTTTAGATTTCTTGCTCTCCGTGTATGTGCGTGTGCGCCTGGAAGTCCTGGTCGACTTCTGGCGACCCCTAGCGGGGCTTGGGTGTTTTAGAGAGCTGGTTTGCCATGGCCTGCCTCTGTGCCCCCCGGGGGGCCCTGATATTCCTTGGAGGTCCCCCTTTCAAGTACTTGCCAGGGCCGGCCCTGCTTAGCTTCCGAGATCTGATGAGATCGGACTTCTCTGCGCTATCCAGGTCAGGGCCTGTTTTTTTAGACTTCTAATTGGTTCCGCAACCCAAATCGTACTGCATTGTTTACTAAGTGTCCCCGCCTGTCTGTGTAATCCACCTTGACTCCAAGTGAGAAAGGAGGACTGTAATACGGGAGATACATTAATAAAAATTTCTTGTCTTCTCGTTTGGACGCCTGCCCTGGGTGGCCCAGGTGACCCTCATCTCATCAGCTCTGGGAAGCTAAGCAGGGTCAGCCCTGGTTCGTATTCGGATGAGAGACCACCGAGGGAGTCTGAGGGTGCCACGCAGAGGCGGGCAAAGGCAAGGCACCTCTGTTCCTCTCTCGTGGGGGGAAAGCCCCACAGGGTGGCCAGAAGTCGGTGGCGACCTGCTGGCACGTCCCACCACCATGGACGCACAATCACTACGTAAACATCATCACCGTATTCCCAGAACACATCCCAATCCTCTCGAACCACAACAGAACTTTATTAGGTCCTTATGTCCAGGAGAGAGAACACGTGGCGGCACACGTGGACGAAGGGGCCTCCTTCTGCCTGGGCTCCTCTCTCTCTCCCCCCGAGACTCTTCCCTTTTCAGCAACTCTCCGGCTTCTTCGCTTCCTTCTCTGCCTCCAGCAGGAAGCCAATGGCCCTCAGCTCCTGCTGCAAGGCATCCATCTGAGCCAGGGCCTTGTGGATCGCCCCTTTGGTGGCATTGTGCTGCTCCTGCAGCTTGTTGTTCTCCTCCCAGAGTATTTTGTTCTCTCCCTGGAGTGTTTGGAAGGTTTCTTTTTCTTCCATTAGTGCCTGGTTCAGGGACAGCAGAACTTGTTTCAGCTTCTGGACAGTCAGGAAGGCCTCGTTCTCCTCTAGCAGGGACATGGGGATTTTGCTTTTCTCCAGGACCGGCAAAGTCCTGCTCTCCTCCTGCATTTCTGAGAGGGCTTTGACTGCCTCCGGCAGGGTAGCTTTGGTGCTGTTTCCTTGGGCTGTCACAGCCTTGCTAGTTTCGGGGACTGCCGGCTCTTCCTTCCCTAGTAACTGGGCAGTGAGTTTTTCCTTCTGGAGAACTGGGACTAGAACAGCTTTCTTCTTCTCAGGGAAGACCTTGTCCGGGAAGATCTTGAAAGCGACATTGTTCTCCTGAAAGACCTGGAGGGCTTTGTTCTCTTCTCGGAGAACTTGAAGGGCTTTGTTTTCTATACCGTTCGGGAGCCCTAAGTGTGGAAGGCTTTCCAAAGTCTTCTTGTCTTGCTGGAGCACCTGCTGGAGACTCTCGTCGTAGATGACCTGAATCCCCTTGTTCTCCATCCGCAAGCACTGCAGGGCCTTGTTCTCTTCCCGGAGGGCCCGGTTCTCCATCCGCAGGGCCTTATTCTCTTCCCAAAGGGCCTTGTTCTCCTCCCAGAGAGTCCAGTCACTACGGATCTTCCTGCCAGTGTGTTTCTGGAGACTCTCCGGAGAGGAAGCGAACGCTGATTGGATGTAGCTTTCGTTCACCCACTTGCCGTCGAGGAAGACAAAGGTGTCGTCGCTCAACTTGACCCGCGGCGGGATATAATCCATCTTCACTTTCAAGCAGCTTTCTGGGAAAAGATCAAAACCAGATTGGGGGGGTCTGCGTTATTGCATGAACTAAAAAGGTTCCCGTCACAGTATTTTCTTTGGGAAGCCTGCAAGAAATACTGTTCATGGCATGACACTGGACTAGAACCACAGACCAGGAACAAAACACATCAAATTAGCTTCAAACAAGAAACAACTTGCACTTCAGGGAAAAGATCACTTAAATTAAGCAAGGAAACAAAATACTAAAACCTATTCCTGAACTAGTGCAAGAAGCGTGCTTTCCATATCCTTTGCCAACTACTGAGCACAGCATTTCAGCAAATGTAAATTGATATCTTCTTCTCTAGGGTTGTCTCCAATGTTCCCTCTAAGCTGTGGAGTCTTGTGAGCAAGAATTCTGCTTTGTGAGTTACTGGCATTAAAGTTGTGAGCAGGTAATTTGGCTCCTGCATAAATTACTTTGCTCTGGAGCCATCCTTCCTGAGCTGAGACAAAAATGTGTGAGCCAGAGACTAAAAAAACTGTGAGCTGGCTCACACTAACTCAGCTTAGAGAGAACACTGGTTGTCTCTGGCCCTTATGAAACCATGTTAAGTCGGCTGAGGTTATGAAACGCTGTACTGGAAAGGTCTTGACGATAATGTGTTTCAGCATTCCAAGTTCATTTGGGTGCGGGAGCGCTTAATAACAGCCGGTCCGTGTTCTCTGTCTGTGTAATTTTTATTTCCAGTATCTCTGATTTCATCTACATCCCTCTTGCCCCGGGGGTGTATGGTGTATGGCTTGCAATTGCATGTGGGTCACCAAACCCACCACCCCCTATAGATGGGTGGTGCCAAGCCTCCCCCCTCCCCCGCAGTATGGTCACTTAGCAGGCATCGCTGGACTTCAATGCCCCCCCCGGTGGGCTGCAGCTCTGAGAAGGGTCCAGCTCAACCCTGCCTGGGCCAGTGGGTGCCAGCGAAGCAGTACCACGAGAGACAGGTGGAATCTCTTAGGCAAGCTGCCAAGAGGTGCAAACACCTGGGACACCTTCCTGTAAAACCCAAACCACAAAGCGGGGAGCCGGATTGCAAACAGTGGAGGCTGAGTGGAGGTTGAACCATCTACAGATGGTGAACTTCCATCGCTGTTGGCGCTCTAAATGCATAGACATACGAGAGGTTGCTGCAAAAGTTCAAACACTCAACAAAACATAGCAAACTTGTCAAAGCACAATATCACTAATCAATAGCATTTTAGTGAATATCAGTGAATATCAAGAGACCAAAGTCCCATCAAGATGCAAGAAAACGGCAACAGGACGAACTTTCTCGAGTTTTGACTGTTCGTTTCGACGTGTGTCTTTGTCAAACATCAATTTTCCAGTGTTCTTCTTCACATCAATTGCACCTTTTGACTTTGTCCGGAAACATTTGTTGAATGTAAGAGTTATGGAAAACCATCCTTGAATGTTTGAGTGCCAATAAATTGTTTTTAACATCCCAACTGGTCTCCAAATATTCTTTAAAGTCTTTCCAAGGCTCATAGATTTTTGTCTCAGCTTGGGAAGGGATGGCTCCAAAGCAAACGGATTCATGCAGCGGCCAAATCGCCTGCTCACAACTTTAATGCCAGTCGCTCACAAAGTAGGATTTTTGCTCACAAGACTCCACAGCTTAGAGGGAACATTGGTTGCCCCTGGCACTGGGGTTCAGAGGTCGACGGCCTCTGACCATGGAAGCTCCCTTTAGTCACCATGAATCGGTCTAATCCCCTTCTAAAGCTGTCTATGCCTGTGGCCGTCATTACATCCTCTGGTCAGCAGACGCCACCGTTTCAATCGCTCTCTGAGTAAAGTAGCATTTCCTGATTTGAACCTACTGCCCATCCGCTTCAATGGATGCCCTCGGATTCTACTATTTTTTGGGAGAGGAAGTTCACTGTGTCATCTCCACCCCGTGCATAATTTTATAACGCCCTGTCATATTACGTCCCTCCCCTCCTTCACTCATCTCTCTTCTGAACTAAAAAGTCCCACAACAGTGCAATTCCTTATTCCAAACCTCATCCGACACAGGCTTTATTGGCTTAGCTTCCTCCAGTTGCCCGCTGGCCCCCTGGCATTTCAGCGCTCTTAGCTGCCTGGGCTACAAAGGGGTTCTTCTTAAGGGGAGATGAGGGAACTATGACTGAAGGACACGGCTAAATGGGGCCAAAATAATGGCCCTTACCTGGGTTTGTTGTGAAACTAGCCTTAGCCGTCTCCTGTCCTCCTGACACTTTCCAAATCCTTCTGGCTTTTTATGTCTGAGGCATAGCCAGGAGCCGGAACGCAGAGCCCGAACGCTGCCTCCCCCTCTGCCTCCTTCAGCCCGATTTCCACGGCTGCCTCCTGCTGCTCAAGCAGATACATCCCAGGGCCGTGCAACAAAAGGCAGGCGGGTCAGACCCATTGTGACACCCGGGCAGTGTCTCAGCCGAGCCACCAGACAACCAGGTGGCGAAAGAGGGAGGTAAGTGCCTCCGGGGAAGGCGGGGTGCGGGTTCAAGGACTTCCCAGGCACGGCTGCTGAGGGCCAAGGTGGCAACAGAGATCTCTTCTGTGGATGTCTCCAATCTGGGGTGACGTCCCTGTCTGCAGCCTCTGGGATCTCTTGCTGATGCTGGGCGACCAATGATCATTCAGCTCCAGTTTCCCCACTGGAAACAGGACTTAGCATGGCCTACTTAACAAGGGTGTTGTGAGGACAAAAGGAATATGTTGGTTTTTTAAAATCTGCATTTCTTGTCTCTGTGCGCTTCCTGATAGCCCTTAAGCTGGGGGGGGGTCCTGGGGGGGGGCTCCAAATGGGGAATCCCTGGTGACCAGTGTTCCCTCTAAGCTGAGTTAGTGTGAGCTAGCTCACAGCTTTTTAGCCTCCTGCTCAGAGATCTTTGTCTTAACTCAGGAAGGAGGGCTCCAGAGCAAACTAATTTATGCAGCAACCTTCCACAGCCTGCAGTTCAGCATCTTAACCACTTGAGCCACCGCAGCTCCTAAACAGGACTTAGCATAGCGTTATAAAAAAAATCAGAGGTGCATTTCGTGTCGCCGCCTTTTTAAATGGTTCTTACAGGTCCGAGCAATGACAGAACTGGTGGTTTCGAGGGTGAGAGCCAAAAGACGGTTGCGAGGTCCAGGTTGGGAAATACCTGGAGATTTTCAGGACGGAGCCTAGGGAGGGCGAGGTTTGGGGAGACAGGGACTCCAACATGGCATAGCAACCAGTGGGGCATTGCCAGGTCCCCCCTGTCCACCAGCGGGGGACGGGGGGTAGGGGTGCCAGGTCCAGGTTGGGAAACTCCTGGTGATTTGGGAATGGAGCCGGTGGAGGACAGGGGCCCCTCAGTGGGGTACAGTGCCAAAGGGACCACTGGAGATGATCTGTAATTCCAGGGGATCCTCAGGTCCTACCTGGAACCTGGCATGCCTAGCAAACAGTGTCACTTGGGCTTGGGAGACCCGAGTTCGAATTCCCACTCAGCCATGCATGGCCGGGGCCAGCCCTACAGTCTCACAATCGTTTCGCTCACAGCATGGTTCCGGTGGTGAGAAGCAACCAGCCCCACCTGTCCTGCTCCCCCTTGACCTCCTGGGGGAGAAGAAAGGGGCATAGTGATTACGAGTGTTACGACTCGAATCTGGGACAATCCCGCTTTGAATCTCCGCTCGTGCCACGGAAGCTCACTGGGAGACCTCGGGCCAGTCACACCTTCTCAACCTACCCTACCTCACAGGGTTGTTGTGAGGATAAGACGGAGGAATGGAGAAGGATGTAAGCTGCTTTGGAAGAAAAGCAGGGTAGAAATGCATTCATTAAATAAATAAAGCCAACTGCGATGCCCAAGCCAGGTTCCACAGGGATAAATCCTGCCTTCCGAGACAAGAGAAAGAATTTATATGTGAAAGGCTTGAGCTGCCCCGCGCTGCTGCAGGGAAGGGCAGCCATAGAAATGTGTCCACCCCTTATTGTTTAGGCCAATCAGCCCTTGGAGGCTCCCACCACTCCCTTGCAGCTGAGACCCCGCCTCCTTGTCCCCTCCCAGCCAATCAGCTCTCTTCCTGAGTGTCTGTGCCTTTTGTGTACATGCAACAAAGTTTAATTCTGGGTACACTTAAAGGTGCCACCGGACTCAAACTTCGTTCTTCTGCAGAGACTGTGTGGTAAAAATGAAACCCCAAATCTTCATCAATCTGGTAGACTTCTCCTGGCTGCTGGCTACTCACTGTATAAGTCAGCCGAGAAAGCGGGATGCGGAGAACACCCTACTAATTACTTCTGACCATCTTTCCCCCCAAAGCTGTATTATGTGGCTAAAATGCACTGCAACCACACAGCGAATGAACGTCTTCCTGAGCACCACAAATGCATTGGTCCTGCCCTGCATTATGAATTTGCACAGAAAGAAAAAGACTTATACCCAGAATGAAACTTTGTTGGTTTTAAAGTTGTGCATGCACACAAAAGCTTATAACCAGGGCTCTTTTTGTAGAAAAAGCCCAGCAGGAACTCATTAGCATAATAGGCCACACCCAACAGCAGAAACTCATTAGCATATTAGGCCACACCCCTGACAGCACAGCTCATTAGCCCATTAGGCCACACCCCCATGTTACCAGAAGTGTGGCCATCTAGCCACACCCACATTTTGCTTCTTATTCTGTTTACCTTGTTTGTTGTCAAAACCCAGGGCCTTTTTTGTAGCAGGAACTCCTTTGCATGTTAGGCCACACACCCCTAATGTAGCCAATCCTAATGAGTGTCTGCTGTTGGGTGTGGCCTATTATGCTAATGAGTTCCTTCTGGGCGTGGCCAACTCGATAGCCAGCCGGAACTCCGTTCCTGTGCGTTCCTGCCCAAAAAATAGCCCTGCTTATACCCAGAATGAAACTGTGGGTCTTAAAGGAGCCACTGTGTTGCTTCAGACCAACACAGCCGCCCACCTAAATCTATTATCACATGCTTGTATCTCCGTAATCGTGATTCTTAAAGCATGTAAACTGCCTTGAGCTCCATAAGGAAGGCAGCTAATAAATATGATGAATTAATTAACGAACTAAATTTCAAGAACTTCTAATGGAAAATAGAAAACTCCTAGGACTGATTTTCGATCTGCCTTGTGAATTAGATATCTAGGATGCTCCTTTCTGCATCATGACCATTCAGGGTTGAAAGTCCATACTCTTTCCTTGGAATGCTGAATGTTGTACCTTTGTGTGTGTGAACAGCGAATACCACCAAATGGTCCTCGTAGAAGTTCTTTCTGTTTTGCAAGGCACAGGAGACTTGCTTGCCCTGCGTGATGCACATTCCCTCCCAACAAGAATTGCATGTTTACCGCTTAGTGGGTGCGGTCAGATGGCGTGCTGGGAGCGGTTTAAATTGCTCCGGTCCCAATGCGGTTTTTTTTTTTAACCTGGAGAATCGCGATCACACTCACCTCCTTGTTCTGGATCGCTGCGCAGCCACATCGTTCCCCGCCATCCACACGCGGGAGCGTGCGTTGGTGTTTTTCTCTCTCTCTCAGTTTGGGCATGCGCACAGGCGGCCATCTGTAGAATTAACATTTTCACGCGTGCGCAGAACAGCGATTTCCACTTCAACCCAACTGCTGTAACACTTCCCTTAAACTTTTACCCTGAAACTGGCCTCCGTGAGATCCCGAACTCGTCTAACCAACAAAACTAGGCACCGTTTAAACATTGTTTTTAATAACACGGGAGCGGAGCTTTGCCTGTGTGCATACCGCCGACGCTAAAATAAAATGGCGGGCGAAGAGCGGAAGCCTCGGGCTTCTGAGCTGAAGTGGCTCGACACTGTAGGAGCGATCAGACATCAGAAAAGTGCGGCTAGAACCAGAGAATCAGGAAAACACCACTTGGGGACCTGGTAACAAAATACTCCGTTTTAAATGGGGGTTGAGCCGGAAAGCGACGGCTGGGGACGGGAGGCAGATGTTGGGTGTGCGAACGTGGATATAAAATCCACCTGAACGCACCCTGAAACTCCCCCTCGGGAGGGGTGCATGTCAGATGAGGGGTGCCTCTTTATTTATAAATACATTTCCCCCCTGAAAGCTATGGAGACCCCTAACTTAAGAAGAAGAGATTGGATTTATACCCCGCCCTTCACTTGGCGTCTCAGAGCGGCTCACAGACTCCTTTCCCTCCCCCTCCCCAACACAGACACCCTGTGAGGTAGGCGGGGCTGAGAGAGCTCTTGACAGAAACTGCTCTTTCAGGTACAGCTGTGCCAGAGCTTGTGACTGACCCAAGGTCACATCAGCAGGTGCAAGTGGAGGAGTGGGGAATCAAACCCGGTTCTCCCAGATTAGAGTCCGCGCACTTAACCACGACACCAAACTGGCTCTCTAACTTAATCTCATGGGCTAATATAGCCAGGATTTTCCACGTTGCTGTCGCTGATGGTGCAAGTGCAGAGTTAGTATACACTTTCCCAGTGGAGGGCACGATTCGAGTCCAGTAGCTGCCCCCTAAAGAGCAACAAGATTTCCAGAGTAGAAGCTTTTGAGAGTCAAAGTTCCCTTCGTCACGTCTGACAGAGCGGGCGCTCTGACTGCCAAAGCCATGTTGGGCTCTAAGGTGCTACAGTTCTCGTATCCACACAGCTGTCCTTTTGAAGCGATCTTCCATGGAGGGCAAGTTGGCCTCTCTTGCGATTTCACTGGAGGGACCCTGGGTTCTTCAGACAGACAGCGTGCATACAAAGGTAAAGTAAAGGTAAAGGTTTCCCTTGCTCGAAAGCCAGTCGAATCCGACTCTAGGGTTGCGGTGCTCATCTCCGTTTCCAAGCCGAAGAGCCAGCGCTGTCCGAAGACGTTTCCGTGGTCATGTGGCCGGCATGACTAAACACCGAGGCGCACGGAACGCTGTTCCCTTCCCACCGAAGTGGTACCTATTTATCTACTTGCAATTTCTTGCTTTCGAACGGCTAGGTTGGTAGGAGCTGGGACCAGAGACGGGAGCTCACTCCGCCATGCGGCACACTTGGGTCTCAAACTGCTGAACTACCGACCTTCCACAGCCTGCAGTTCAGCGTCTTAACCCCTTGAGCCACCGCAGCTCCTGCCTACAAAGGTAGTCCTTGACTAATGGTGTCCTATTTCTCTCCTGCTCTTCTCTCGCTCAGGGGCCTGACGGAGTCCTCTGCCTGTGGCTGACGCCCTCGTTTCCCTTGGTGTGCGGACAACATGTCGAAAGAGCAGAACATATCAGGGTCCGGTGGACCGGACCAGTCCCAGCCGGAAATACCCTCCACTCCTTCTGGGAGCCAGTCAGTGGACCCCGGGCTTTCAGCCTCACACCTCACCATAGAAAATGTGAAAAAACTGGAAGGGGACTATTCCGTGGCTAAATCTTCCCTTGCGAGACAGTCAGTAGAAGCCTATCTTCAGCAGAGCAGTCTACCCGGCAGCGAGAGTGAAGCCAGTCGGGAGGGGAGAAGAGAGCCAGGTTTGCCCAGTGAGACAGAATCAGAGGCCGGGTCGGTAGGTCCTCCGGGAGAAGAAGCTGCTGAGAAGGACACAGAACCCTCAGAAAAGGTTTCAAACCCAGGTATTGGCTACAGATTACTCTGTGAGGTCTGTTCTGAAGGTTGGCCCTTGAAGGCTACCATACTCTGACTGTTGGCTTAGGGTTCCCAACCTCCAGGTGGGGACTGGGGATCTCCTAGAACCACATCTGCTCACCAGAAAACAGATCAGTCCCCCTGGTGAAAACGGCTGCTTTGGAAGGTGGACTCTATGGCATTATGCCCTGCTGAGGTCCCTCTCCTTCCCCAAAACCAGCCCTCCCCGGGCTCCACCCCCCAAATCTCCAGGATTTTCCCAACCTAGAGCTGGCATCCCTATAGCCTCCCTCTCTAGGGTAGCCAAGGGGTGGGATTTGCAGATGGATTCTAGTTTGAAAGCAGCTTCCAAGGCCTTGAGAGAGGCTTCGTTTCCGCAAGGAGCACTAGAACAAATCCAGAGTCCAGTCGGGCACCTGTAAGACCAACCAAGGTTTATTCAAGGGACGAGCTCCCGTGTGCAAGGCGCGCTTTTGCAAATACAGTGGAATGGAAGGTAAGAGCTCAAGCCGACAGACGGGGGCTGAGCAGCAAATTAATGTGCAACATGATGATGCTCAAGATATGAAAGGTAAAGGTTCCCTTGCTCGAAAGCCAGTCGACTCCGACTCTAGAGTTGCGGTGCTCATCTCTGTTTCAAAGCCGAAGAGCCAGCGCTGTCCGAAGACGTTTCCATGGTCATGTGGCCGGCATGACTAAACACCAAGGCGCACGGAACGCTGTCACCTTCCCACCAAAGGGGTCTCTATTTATCTACTTGCAATTTCTTGCTTTCGAACTGCTGGGTTGGCAGGAGCTGGAACTAGAGATGGGAGCTCACGCCATCATGCGGCACACTCAGGTCTCGAACTGCTGAACTACCGGCCTTCCACAGCCTGCAGTTCAGTGTCTTAACCACTTGAGCCCCCGCAGCTCCTAGATATGCAAAGTGAAAACTAAACAACAACTTAGTTTTTGTTCAACTGAATAACACGGCTGACCCACTGGACCGAGCAGCATTGCTATGCTGTCTGCATAGCCTGTCTCCTCACCGATTCATGGACAGGAATACAACACCCCCACCTGCCTGCCCACCCCGCAAACTGTTTGCCAAAGGCAAATGTTGGCTGAGCTCTCTGAACCTGTCTTCCCCTGTTGAGCGTGAAATCCGTATGCCATGGCCAATCGACCTGCTACCCTGACCCTGCGATCTCCCATCTCTGTGAAATGTGTCAGGTGAGATCCTTTGGATAAGAAATACAAATGGAATGTCATCCAAATTGCACTTAAAAATTCTTTGTTACCCAATACAAATAGTATAAGTTTATTGTCTTAGCCATGGGCCATAACATAATACATCATGTCATAAAATGGTAATGTAGACAATAGAAAAAGATCAGTATACTCCTATACTACTTCTACTTTGCGTTAAACACTAAACTCATTCCGATTTTCCTTGTTGCTAAGGCAATAACGCCATTCTGCTAGAGACACAGTGGTCAAGGTCTGAGAGTAAAAATTTGACCAGATCCAGATCGGAGAGTCCATTACGCTGCGGAATAATAGGGGTGATGTACTTTAGCATAAGGGCTTCATGCCACGGGCATCCCAGAATATAATGTACAATATCATCAAATCCCCCCATATCACAAAGACAAAGTCTAGGGGGGGAGCAGGGATACCAAAGAAACGTCCAGTCCTGATCATTGAGGACATTCCCCAACATTGTCACACCGACCCCAGGGAAAAGATGATGATGCAGGCACCTTAACATGGGCGCAGACAGACACAAGAGGGAATTCCCACCCAGCCAGGTTTCTGACGGGTGCGGCTCCCTCCGAAATGACAGGGCTGGACCGCCCACTGGGGGCAATGCCAGGCTTGGGCTTCAGTCTTATCTTGAGTCAGGCACAGTGGATGGGCAGGGGCCAGCAGCTTGGCTTTATCTCGGGGGGGGGGGACTGAAATATGAAGAGGACGGGGCCGTTGGCATCATGCTGGGGCAGCACTGCCTGGCAGGTGCCTGAAGGCGCATGCCTTATGGCCTTCTGTAGGGAGCACCCATTACGAACTTGGAAAGCTCTCCCGTTGCCCAAAACGCGCGAGTTGGCCTTTCTGACCACTTCATTGCACGATCCCGGTGTGCCCCTTGAAGCTCAGCCCGCCCAGTCTCAGTGGCAAGCATACCCACGTGATGGCGAGCAGGGTTTTGGTGCCTTTGCACGGTATAGTTGGGGGGCATGCAGGCCAAACGCCGAGGCACACAATGGTCCACAGTGGGAACGGCCAGCAATAACACATCAGCCCCACTGGTAAAGAGAGAAGGCTCACTTTAGAGAGCCAGTTTGGTGTAGAGGCTAAGTGTGCGGACTCTAATCTGGGAGAACCGGGTTTGATTCCCCACTCCTCCACGTGCACCTGCTGGATGACCTTGGGCAAGCCATAGCTCTGATAAGAGCTGTCCTTGAAAAAGAGCAGTTTGTGTCAGAGTTCTCTCCGCCCCACCCACCTCACAGGGTGTCTGTTGTGGGAAGGGGAAAGGAATTTGTAAGCCACTCTGAGACTCCCAAGTGAAGGGCGGGGTATAAATCCAATCTCTTCTTCTTCTTCTTTAACCTTGGCCCCATAGAGCTGCTTAAAGTTAAAAGTGGTTTTTAAAAAAAGAAATCTTCAAGCACTTTATAGGGTTGCCAACTCTGGCTCGGGAAATTCCTGGAGATTTGGGGGCACAGCTCAGGGAGGGCAGTTTAGCTGGGATGTGGTGCCGTAGAGTCTGCCCTCCAAAGCGGCCATTTTCTCCAGGGGAACTGACCTCTGTGGACTGGAGACCAGTTGTTATTCTGGAGGGACTTCAGGACCCACCTGGAGATTGGCAACCCTAGGGCTGATGGATGGATCGGCGGCCACAGGCGGTAGATGTGGAATGAATGCCCGTAACCACATCAAGCCAATAAATAGCCAGTGAGGAGGGTTACCTCTGCTGTGGTGTTATTGACTTTAACTGCAATCCTTTTCTCCCTCTTTCAGATTTCCAGATAAGTTCTGTGGCATCTTCAGCTCCTGAGACAAAGTATGGAGTTTTTTTTTGGGGGGGGGGTGAATTCCCTGCATTGTGCAGGGGTGTGGACCACTGTTCCCCATAAGCTGAGTTAGTGTGAGCCAGCTCACAGTTTTTTAGCCTCTGGCTCACACATTTTTGTCTTAGCTCAGGAAGGATGGGGCTCCCAGAGCAAACTAATTGATGCAGTAGCTGAATCGCTCACTCACAACTTCAATGCCAGTAGTTCACAAAGTAGAATTTTTGCTCACAAGACCCCACAGCTTAGAGGGAACATTGGTGTGGACTACATGACCATGGAGGACCCTTCCAACTCTATGATTCTGTTTCTACAGAGGAGAGATCCCAGAGGGGTAGTTGTGTCAGTCTGTTAAGTCATAAGAGAAGCCCATGTTGGATCAGGCCAATGGCCCCTCCAGTCCAACACTCTGTGTCACACAGTAGCCAAAAATACCAGGGGCCCTCAGGAGGTCTAGCAGTGGGGCCAGGACACCAGAAGCCCTCCCACTGTTGCCCCCCAAGCACCAAGAATACAGAGCAAGCACCAAGAAGACAGAGGATTCCTTGCCCCAGACTGAGTCCCTATCTATACCTTGTGGCTAAGAGCCACTGATGGACCTCTGCTCCAGATGTTTATCAAATTCCCTCTTGAAGCTGTCCATGCTTGTAGCCACCACCACCTCCTGTGGTAGTGAATTCCATGTGTTCATCACTCTTTGGGTGAAGAAGTACTTTCTTTTATCTGTTCTAGCCCGACCGCTTAGCAATTTCATGGAGTGCCCATGAGTTCTTGTATTGTGAGAAAGGGAGAAAAAATACATCTTTCTCAACCTGCTCTATCCCATGCATAATCTTATAAACCTCAATCATGTCACCCCTCAGCTGTCTAGTAGCACCGCAAAGATCAGCACATTCCTACCGTGGTGTAGTGGTTAGTCAGACTTTGATCTGGGAGACCCAGTTTGAATCCCCACTCTTTCATGGAAGCTTGCTGGGTGACCTTGGGTCAGTCTTGCACTCTGTCTTTATAACCCCTAATTCTATTGAGCATGAAATCCGTATGCCATGGCCAATCGACCTGCTACCCTGACCCTGCGATCTCCCATCTCTGTGAAATGTGTCAGGTGTGATCCTTTGGATAAGAAATACAAATGGAATGTCATCCAAATTGCACTTAAAAATTCTTTGTTACCCAATACAAATAGTATAAGTTTATTGTCTTAGCCATGGGCCATAACATAATACATCATGTCATAAAATGGTAATGTAGACAATAGAAAAAGATCAGTATACTCCTATACTGTATACTATACTCCTATACTTCTTCTACTTTGCGTTAAATACTAAACTCATTCTGATTTTCCTTGTTGCTAAGGCAAATAACGCCATTCTGCTAGAGACATAGTGGTCAAGGTCTGTGAGTAAAAAATTTGACCAGATCCAGATCGGAGAGTCCATTACGCTGCAGAATAATAGGGATAATGTACTTTAGCCTAAGGGCTTCATGCCACGGGCATCTCAGAATATAATGTACAATATCATCAACTTCCCCCATATCACAAAGGCAAAGTCTAAGGGGGGGAGCAGGGATACCAAAGAAACGTCCAGTCCTGATCATTGAGGACATTCCCCAACATTGTCACACCGACCCCAGGGAAAAGATGATGATGCAGGCGCCTTAACATGGGCACAGACAGACACAAGAGGGAATTTTAAAAACTTGAATAACGGTGCCGTAAGACAACGTGCCATCAACATCCTGATCCCTAAGCCCATCTTTTTTGAACACCCATTCCTTCAGTTCCCGTGCTTAGGTTTTATTCTTTGTTACCCTGGGAATGTGTTTCCTGTTGAACCAAACAGAAAAGAAAATACAAGAATAAAACAAACAAACAAACCAAGTGTGTGATAATAATGTTACGGAACTAGAAAATATTCTTAAGGGTATGTCACTGGTGACAAGACCAAGGCTATTTTTGTGCAGGAACGCACAGGAATGGAGTTCCGGCTGGCTCCCAAGTTGGCCACGCCCAGCAGGAACTCATTAGCATAATAGGCCACACCCAACAGCAGAAACTCATTAGGATTGGCTACATTAGGGGTGTGTGGCCTAACATGCAAAGGAGTTCCTGCTACAAAAAAAGACCCTGGGTTTGGACAACAAAAAAGGTAAACAGAATAACAAGCAAAAGGTGGGTGTGGCTGGATGAGCACACTTCTGGCAACATGGGTGTGTGGCCTAATGGGCTAATGAGTTTCTGCTGTTTGGTGTGGCCTATTATGCTAATGAGTTCCTGCTGGGCTTTTTCTACAAAAAGAGCCCTGGACAAGATCAAGTTAATTCATGCCATAGTATGTTCCCCGTTACTATAGAACAAAGTTGGAGTCCAGTGGCACTTGGAAGACCAACAAAGTTTCACAAAAGCTGATCCCCAGAATGAAACTTTGTTGGATGCACTTTGTTGCATGCCCATGAAAGTTTATCCCCAGAATTTAACTTTGTTGGTCTTAAAGTTGCCCCTGGACTCAAACTTTGCTCTATTGCTTCAGACCAGCACGGCTACCCCACCCCCCACCCCGAATCTATCCCCATTACAGTGTATGGGTGTGAAAGCTGGACAATGATGAAGAAAATTGATTCCTTTGAAATGTGGTGTTGGAGGAGAGTTTTACTAATGCCGTGAACCAGGGCTTAAAAAAAAACCCAGAGGTGCCAGAACTCTCAAGAAGGAAATAAAGTTTTCAATCTGTATACTGAAAACTCATGAACTTTAAAACATTTTTAAAAGAATTTTGTTGAAGAGGTTCTGGAACTCTGTTCCAGTGCATTCCCCCAGGGCGTAGATGATGAAAATCAATTCCTTCTCTAAATGCCTGAATGATGGTTTTGAAAGGGGGGGGAGCATATCCGAAAACACCGTTCATAGCATAACTTTACGTTTTCCGTCTCAGAATTTGAGTCCCTCTGAAAATGCTAACCAAAGCTTATGAGGGGTATGTAGCCTTTTCAGGATCTTTCTTACCAACACTTTTCTGCAACAGGAAACCCGAATTTGCAGATTTGGAGACACAGACAGAATGGAGTTATTCCTCCACATCTCGAGGTTCAAGTGAGAAAGGTGAGCACTCAGGGCAGGATTTAATCAGCCAGTTCTGGTTCCCTGCAGGGATGCGTCCACCCGGACAACTGACTTCACTGATTTTCTACACTTTGGGCTGCATTTCAAATGTTGTTACTTGAGGATAACTTTGCCAAGTAGCATTTGCCGCGTATGTCTACTGCCTTTGCACTAACTGTGCTGAAACATAACAGCAGAGACACAAAAGGACACAGATGCTGTCCTTGTAGAGTGGATGGACACCTGCTGAGCAGTCAGGACAGGTGTGATGACTTGTCTCAAAATGCAGTTCATATTTGGGGTGGGTCAGGGGAAAGCCTCGGCCTCTCTGCCCTGTTGATGGCCCTCCAGAGGAACTGGTTGGTGGCTGTGTGAGACAGGAGGCTGGACTAGATGGACCCTCCCTGGTCTGACCCAGCAGGGCTCCTCTGATGTTCTTCTCAGGGGAAGGCCTTGGCCTCCATGGCCTGTTGTTGGCCCTCCAGAGGAACTGGCTGGCCCCTGTGTGAGACGGGAGGCTGGACTAGAGGGACCCTCCCTGGTCTGACCCAGCAGGGCTCTTCTGAGGTTCCTATCAGGAGAAGGCCTTGGCCTCCATGGCCTGTTGTTGGCCCTCCAGAGGAACTGGCTGGCCCCTGTGTGAGACGGGAGGCTGGACTAGATGGACCCTCCCTGGTCTGACCCAGCAGGGCTCTTCTGAGGTTCCTATCAGGGGAAGGCCTTGGCCTCCATGGCCTGTTGTTGGCCCTCCAGAGGAACTGGCTGGCCCCTGTGTGAGACAGGAGGCTGGACTAGATGGACCCTCCCTAGTCTGACCCAGCAGGGCTCTTCTGGTGTTCTTCTCAGGGGAAGGCCTTGGCCTCCATGGCCTGTTGTTGGCCCTCCAGAGGAACTGGCTGGCCCCTGTGTGAGACAGGAGGCTGGACTAGATGGACCCTCCCTGGTCTGACCCAGCAGGGCTCTTCTGAGGTTCTTATCAGGGGAAGGCCTCGGCCTCCCTGCCCTGTTGTTGGCCCTCCAGAGGACCTGGATGGCCCGCCCTGTTGTTGGCCCTCCAGAGGAGCTGGCTGAACACTGGGTGAGACAGGAGGCTGGATGAGATGGACCCTCCCTGGTCTGGTCCAGCAGGGCTCTTCTGACTGCTAAACCAGATGGAAGGCACTGCCATGAAGTGTCTCGATTGCTTCAGAGGCCCTCCTCAGAGGCGTGCAGATAAGTGTGGTTACTGCGGTTGTGGTCCTTCCTTCCCCTGCCTGTGTCTGGGGTTACCACAAGTGACACAGCATGGACACTGTGGTAATATTCTGCGAGTACCTTTCCAAGTGTGGGGGGGGAGCCCCTCCATTTCTGCACAGGGCATATTTACCACCTGTACCTCCCCCTACGTGGGAGACACTGCTAGTAGCTGTTGAGGGGTGATGGGTTGCTAGACCAATGCACATGTCTTGGGAGGAGTGGAAAGGTGTGCAGCAGTCGGCATTTGAGGCAGGGGCTGCCCCTCCTGTGCTTACTCATGTGGGGTGCTGTGGCATCCTTTCATCCCCAGCAGGAGGTGTGGGGGACCCACGTGTTGTGTCCTGGGCAGGGTGGGGTTAAGCCATATGCTCTCTGCTCTCCTGGGGGGTTCCTATCATTACAGTCCTTCTGTGTGAGCAGCACTAAGAGCGCATCGCACAGAGCCAGAGAGAGGTCGCCCTGCACATGCCCCGTCTTCTGAGATATGGGGGTGGGACGCTGAAGAGAAGACGCTGAAAAATTAGCCTTGATTATACCTATAAAAAGGTAAAGGTCTCCCTTGCTCGAAAGCCAGTCGAATCCGACTCTAGGGTTGCGGTGCTCACCTCCGTTTCAAAGCCGAAGAGCCAGCGCTGTCCGAAGACGTTTCCGTGGTCATGTGGCCGGCATGACCAAACACCAAGGCGCACGGAACGCTGTTCCCTTCCCACCGAAGTGGTACCTATTTACCTACTTGCAATTTCTTGCTTTCGAACTGCTAAGTTGGCAGGAGCTGGAACTAGAGACGGGAGCTCACTCCGTCATGCGGCACACTCGGGTCTTGAACTGCTGAACTACTGACCTTCCACAGCCTGCAGTTCAGCGTCTTAACCACTTGAGCCACCGCAGCTCCTGATTATACCTATAGAGACGGATAAACTCAGTAAAGGAAGCCATGGCCTTCATTTTGAAGGCTGGTAATGATAGAACGTTTTGGAGGTCATGAATTCATTGGGTTAGCCAAGGTCAGAAACAACGTGTCAGCACATAGCACACATAGAGGAAGGCAGTGTGATATTGGAAGTTGTAGAAAAGGTGGGCACAGACCTCAATTGGGTTCAAACCATGCCTAAGTACCACTGAATGTTAGCTGTTACGTTGGGTTCAGGGGGGGAGAGAAGGTCAGAAGTCCTTTTATCTGAGATTATCTAAGATTATTATTATTCTCACATAAAAGGACTTCTGACCTTCT
>NW_015171608.1:34585-34982 GCF_001447785.1 Gekko japonicus
AAAGAGTGTTTTTGGAAAGATGGGAACGTCTGTATAAGTGGATTGATGTAGATGTATAACGAACGACTCCATAAGCGAACAAACGTAACATAAATGGATGTTATCGGTTTTTATGAAAATGTAAAATAAACCAATTAAAAAGAAGAAGAAGTCCTTCCACATCTGGATCGCAGGTGTGATGGGTAGAGATGTGAAGGCCCGGAAAAAAACCGGAAAATTCGGGGGGAAACCGTTTTTTCCCGTTTTTTTCCTGAAGGCTTTTTTGGTTTTTTCCGAAAAATTGGAAAAATTGAAAAAAGAAAAGAAAAGAAATTGATTATGGAACGTTTTATTTTAACATGATGACTAAAATATTTTAAGACAAGGTGTTCAAATATTTTCCAAATCATTTCTAATA
>NW_015171608.1:37284-45717 GCF_001447785.1 Gekko japonicus
CAGGGGTGGGGAGAGGCAGGGAGGAAGCAACTTACCCTCCCTCTTCTCCTGCCTCCTCCTGGCTGAATGAGGGCCGGAAGCGGGGCGGCCGGAAGCAGGGGGCGGGGCTTCGTCATGTGCCCCGCCCCCATACCTCACCCGGGGGAACTGCGATCCCCCGCGATCCCCCCCGAAATGACCTCTGCCTCATACGCAACGCTTTTCTGCAGAGTAAATGCACATGTTCAGCTGGCAGCAATGCTCCCTCTAAGTTGTGGAGCCTTGTGAACAAAAATTCTACTTTGTGAGCTGCTGGCATTCAAGTTGTGAGAGAGCGATTTCGCAACAGCCTAAATTAGTTTGCTCTGGAGCCCCATCCTTCCTGAGCGAAGACAAAAAGGCAGTGCTTGGACTCTCCCAATATGTTATAGCTCCCACTTATGGGGTGGGACACACTCTTGGCCTGATTTTCGAGGCGGGGGTTACATTGGACTGAATTACTGCTATGGCAGTTCCATGGTTGGACCACTTTGCGCTGAAGGCCCATGTGAACGCCCCATTCTGACCCTGTTTGGGCGGCGAACATATTTTAGCTCACCCGCAGGAGCCAAATGGACTCTATGCCAGTGGTGGCGAACCTATGGCACGGGTGCCAGAGGTGGCACTCAGAGCCCTCTCTGCGGGCCATCGCCCCAGCCAGGCCCAGACCATCGTTAAAGTGTCAAATTCTCTGCCAAATAACTTTAAGTAAACGAAAGCGTTTGGGATTGCTTTCCTTGCTTTGTTTGGATCATCTTAAGTTAATGTATGAGTTGTTTTTTCTAAAGTAAAACCTCAGTATTCAGGTTAAATTGCCGTGTTGGCACTTTGCGATAAATAAGTGGGTTTTGGGTTGCAGTTTGGGCACTCGGTCTCTAAAAGGTTCGCCATCACTGGTATAGACAATGGGATGGTCAAGCTCACCCTCCCCTTCAAGCAGGAAACAGAGACTTTGGAGGTATTAAATACTAGAGAGACTTCAGGAAGGAACTCGAGGAAGAATCTCCAGGAAAAGTTTCTCTAACCCAGCCTGACCTGGTCAGTGGATGGGGAAAAGAGAAGTGATAAAACACAGGGGAACAAGGTCTCTTTTGTGCTGGATCCAGCAGAGCAGGCAGAACTCTTAACACGAGAGCATCCTATAGGTTGCTTATGAGATCCTATGAGATAGCAGTCAAGGCTGCTAAGAGGGAGTTCTATGCAGCCTGGATTGCGTCTGTGAGCTCATGCCGAGCCCAATTGTTTCGAATGATTCGGTTCGTTACTACTGTACCTCAAGGCAGGTCGAACAATAAGGAATTGGAGGCTGGCTATGAGGCCTTTACGAGCTATTTCGCAGATAAAGTCCTGTTGCTCTGCCGTGACCTCCGCACCACAGTTGAGATAGTGACGGAACTCGACGATCCACGCGTGTCTTCTTGTCATGTGTTGGATTATTTCAATCCACTCAGCCTAGAGGAGGTTGACAAATTACTCTCAACCGTTCACCCGACCACTTGCTGTTTTGATCCGTGCCCGTCGTGGCTCATTAAAGCTGGCTGCGACGGGTTACGAGGTACCCTAAGGGAGATTGTCAACAAGTCCCTCTCAGAAAGGCTGCTCCCTAGGGCACTTAAGGAGGCAGTGGTATGTCCTCTCCTGAAAAAACCATCCTTGGATCCGGCCGAATTGGCTAACTACCGACCGGTTTCCAATCTGCCCCATTTGGGCAAACTCATTGAGAGGGCGTTGGTGATTCAGTTGCAGAGTTTTTTGGATGACACCTCTGCATTAGCCCCCTTCCAGTCCGGCTTGTGACCAGGCGATGGGGTGGAGACAACACTGGTTGCCCTCACAGAACTCTTCGGAGGCATCTGGATTGGGGCGGTTCGGCTGTGTTGCTCTTGTTAGACCAGTCGGAGGCAGGGCTTTTTCTGTAGAAAAAGCCCAGCAGGAACTCATTAGCATAATAGGCCACACCCAACAGCAGAAACTCTTTAGCATATTAGGCCACACCCCTGACAGCACATCTCATAAGCCCATTAGGCCACACCCACATGTTACCAGAAGTGTGGTCATCCAGCCACACCCACCTTTCGCTTCTTATTCTGTTTACCTTGTTTGTTGTCAAAACCCAGGGCCTTTTTTTGTAGCAGGAACTCCTTTGCATGTTAGGCCACACACCCCTAACGTGGCCAATCCGAATGAGTCTCTGCTGTTGGGTGTGGCCTATTATGCTAATGAGTTCCTGCTGGGCGTGGCCAACTCAGGAGCCAGCTGGAACTCCGTTCCTGTGCGATCCTGCCCAAAAATAGCCCTAGTTGGCGGCATTCGACATGGTCAACCACCAGCTACTGGCCTGCCGCCTTGCTGACATTGGGATTCAGGGATCTGCCTTACAGCGGCTCTCCTCATTTCTTCAGGGTCGGGGACAAAGGGTGGCCATTGGGGAGCAGCTGCCCCAAAGACACCCACTAATGTGTGGAGTACCCCAAGGTGCAGTGCTTTCCCCAATGTTATTTAACACCTATATGCACCCCCTTGCCCAGAGGCATGGGCTGGTGTGCTATCAACACACTGATGACACCCAGCCCTATCTGTTGTTGGGCAGCCAGTCTGACGCTAAGCCGGAAGACCGGGACCGGGCGTTACAAGACGCGGCTGGATGGCTTAGACTGAGTCGACTGAAACTGAATCTGACAAAGACGGAGGTCCTGTGCCTGAGTTGGAGTGGCCCGAGGGTAGGGATCCCGCTCCCGTCTTTCGATGGGGCACCAGCTTCGGAGGTTAGGAGTCTGGGAGTGCTCCTGGATGCCTCCTTAACGATGGAGGCCCAGGTAGCAGCCGCTGCAAAGTCAGCCTTTTACCATCTCCGGCTGATCAAGCCGTTGGTTCCCTTCCTTGAACGCAAGGACCTGGCAACAGTGATCCACGCAATGGTCACCTCGAGACTAGACTACTGTAACGTTCTCTACATGGGGCTGCCCTTGTCGCAAATCCGGAAGCTGCAGCTGGTGCAGAATGCACCGGCCAGGCTGTTGTTGGGTCTCCCCATGAGGGAGCACATCCAGCCTGCGCTAAAGAATCTGCACTGGCTGCCCATAGCATACCGAATTTGGTTCAAGGTGCTGGTTCTTACCTTTAAAGCCCTATATGGTCAGGGACCTTCATACCTAAGGGACCGCCTTTCCCCACATGTTCCCCAGAGAGCACTACGAAGTAGTCTGGCTCTGCTGGGCCCCAGAGAAGACAGGCTGTCTGTGTCGAGGGCCAGGGCCTTCTCAGTGGTGGCTCTGCACTGGTGGAATGAGCTCCCAGAAGACAGTTCCGCAGGGCCTGCAAGACGGAGCTCTTCCACCAGGCCTTCGACTAAGGTGCCGCACTATATAACAGAGGCCCTGGCCCCAATATTAACATCATCATCAGTATCATTATAACATCATTCAAACAGCTGGATATAACCCAGATTGACTGTTTGTTGTATTGTTGGATGGCGTTCATGCCTGCCATCATATATTAATCATTCTAACACTAGCACTTTATATGCTTTTTATGTGTATTCATTGTGATTTTAGAAAATTTTATCTTACTGTTTATTGTCCTATGTCAGCCGCCCTGAGCCTGCTTCGGCAGGGAGGGCGGGGCGGTGGTGGTAGAAATTAAATAAATAAATGCATGTGTGGGCCAACGGCTAAAAAGCTGTGAGCTAGCTCACACTAACTCAGCTTAGAGGGAACCCTGGCTAGGAGACCTCAGATATACGCTTTCCAAGTGATGAACTGCTGTGGTCTTTCTCGCATCGGTCCTTGAGAGGGACTTGCTTCAGGCCGCGGTCACACGGACCTCTTACCTTGCTAGTTTTCCCGCAGTTCTTCTATCCGCGACATTTTATATCGCTTGGAGGTGGTCAGACGGTCCCTCTGTCTTCCGCTTCACTCGCGCGAAGTACAGATCACACAGCGCACCGTCCCCGCGGCGGCGCAGGGTTTAAAAAAACAAAAAAATCTGTGCATGCGCTTGGGCGTACATCCAAACTAAGAAGACCAAAATAAAAGCTAGCGCCTGTTTGCACAAGCGCATAACTTAAACTGGAAACACCAAAAAAAGGAGGGGGAGGGTAGCGCGGTCACGGCGGATTCCTGTCTAGATGCCAAAACCGCGGATGCAAAGCGCGAGATATCGGGAAAACACCTGTTCCAACGGGCGTCAGAAAACGCGGATAAAAAGAGCGGAAACCGCGGGACTGAGCCTGCTTCGGTGCGGGAGGCGGGTTTGCCAATATGAACGGGAAACTTTAATGCGCGAGGGATCAGCAGCGAAGCCCGCACTAAATGTCCGTCTGACCTGACCCTCAGTGGAGATGCTGACAGGAGGCTGAGGGACTAAGCCAAAAACTCCAAGTGAAAAGTTGGTATACTTTTGGGGAGACAGTAAAGGTGCTCAGCTCAGCCACAGAGCCGCAGTTCTTGTCACCCTCTGCCGGCCGCCCTGCCCTCTTGTGTGACGGCTGTTTTCTATACCTTTCCCAGCTCCGTAACATCCTTTCAGAGATACGGCAACCAGAACGGCGCACAGTGTTTGAACAGCACCATAGCAAGGGAATTAGAATATTCACTGTTTTGTTTCAGGTCTTTTCTCTAATGTTCCTTAGCATGGATTTTGCCTTTTCCACCGTGGCTGCATGCTGAGCAGACGTTTCCGTTGATTCATTCACCCAGGGCACTTTCTTGTGAGTCACCTCCCATTCAGACCCCCACCTCTGCATCTAAAACTTCTCGTTCTCGTCACTGTGTGATGCTTTACCCTTATGAAAAGTACGTAGACAGAGAGTGATTTCAGCAAAGCGTACTTTATTCGGTCAGGAACAAGGCAGCTTTTGCCGGCTCGCAGGCCGGCTTATATTGCCCGTGAAACCGCCACCCATAACACATACACCCCACTTCCCAATAGGTTATTTACAGGGGCCGAGAGTTCCATAGGCTCTCGGCCGGGACCTAGCCCCCTGATTGGTGCGGGCTAGGATCCGCATAGTCTATTGTCTCTAAGAGCGAAGCTTGACGTTTGTGCTTGACCGCGTGGAGCCCTAGCCAGCCACGCAGTCTGACTGGATATATTACACCTTATATATTTATATTGAATTTCATTTGCCGTGCCCTTGCACATTCATCTCGTTTAGAGAGGCTGTTTCGGAGACCTCTGCGGACTGCGGTCCACTCTGGTTCACCATCCTGGATCATCTGTCAGTGTAACCTGCAGACCTGGCCTCTCCACTGCCCACCCTGGTCCCTGGTTAAGTAGCACGCCGCCGTCGTGGTGGTGGTGAGACGCTTTCATGGTGTTTTGCTCCATCGTTTGTGCTCCTTTCCCTAAATAGGACGGTCGCTTTCTGGATTATCTGCTGCAGCTTTGATATAAACATCACGGCCTCCACTCAAGAACACACCAGCTTATGTGTGCTCCCATTTCATTTCTAGCACTCACAGGCCGTCCAGTCTTACCCACACGTAGAGCTTCCCATGCCTGCCTCCCTCCCCCCCCACCAGCCCCCTCCACAGTCAGAAGGCTGCACTTGTGAAGCGGCTGGGTGTCTCTTAGCAGCTCCTGTAAAGTACTGAGGACGAGCGATAAAAAGTTTAACCTGGTGGAACGAGTTCTCGGAGGAGATCAGGGCCCCGCGGGACCTTATGCAGTTCCGCAGGGCCTGCAAGACGGAGCTCTTCCGCCAGGCTTATGAGTAGGAGCCGCCACTTCTACTACTACCACCACTGAAACAACGGGGTTGGGAGTGGTCCCCGGAAGAACGGCCATCCATTTGCATGGCACTGATTTGCATGGCACTGATGCTGCTGGACTGGCTTGGACCATCGACAGGACAATTTCACCTAAGGAAATGATTGCTACCATCCTCAGAGACCATCTTGTCTGTATGGAGCACTTTTATCTGTTTGTTGTGATTTAATGGTTTTTACTGTTTTATATTGTTTTATGTATGGGCTTATGCCCCTGTCTAAGCCACCCTGAGCACGTTCGCGGGGAGAGTGGGGAAAAAATGCAAATAAATAAAAATAAAATAAATAATAAAAAAGAGGACTAAAAACTCCCAGGACTGTAGAAATGATGTCTTTAGTCAGGGACAGTTTCTAAGCATGGGAGCCGTCGTAGGAAGTCCGCTCTTTGTTTTGGCGGGCTTGTAGCACTCCGTTCACCAGAATCTGATTTACTAAATCTCGCCTCGGCCGTGAGACGGTCTGAGGGAACATTTATCTTCCTCGGCCCAATCTACAGTGGGGGGGATCATGGTGGCATTGCTTGCTGCTGTTGCCTGATGAGAAAGTAGGGTTGCCAACTTCCAGGTGGAGCCTGGAGATCGCCTGGAATTCTGGCTACGGAGATCAGTTCCCCTGGAGAAAAATGGCTGCTTTGGAGGGTGGACTCTATGGCATTATACCCCACATTACACTTCCCGAGCCTGTAATTGGCACCCAAACAGATCTCTGTTTTGGGCAGTCATCTGTGGGGAATCAGTGTGGCTCTGTCCAGGGGTCATTTCCTGCAGGAGCGCACAGGAGCGGAGCTCCGGCAGTAAAGAGCCCAGGGGGCGGGCACATGCAACAAGCCCCGCCCCCTGCTCCCAGCAGCCCTCAGTCAGAGCAAGAAGCAGCCAGGTAAGTTGCAGAGCCCCCCCCGGCCCCCTGGTCCAAAAAAGTCCAGTGGCAACCTTTAAGGCCAAGTTTTATTCAGGTACAAGCTCTCCCTCCTCTGCGAGGACAGATCTGCACATTCTCCCCCCCCCCAATAGCTAGCAATCCAAAACAGTCCAGTGGAGCCTGAGCCGTGGGTGTTGCCTTCGGACACGCTTCCGGTGACGTCAGGGGGTGTGGCGCATGCAAATAAGTTATGCTAATGAGTTATGCTAATGAGCTCCTAGACCTCTTTTTCTACGAAATGACCCCTGGCTCCGTCCATACACAGGGCAGCAGCACACACTGCAGCAGGACCGGGAAGGGGGTCAGTCCCTTTCCCTTTCCCTTTCGAGGTGGATGTGGCCGGCCCTGCCATGTCGTCTACTTTCTAGCCCTGTTGATGTTAATAGCCCTGTTGACTTGGGAATAAGTTTGGCTGCTTGATTTCAGGGAGGCTGAATACAATTGAATACAATTCGAAGATAACATGGCACTCTTCCTCACTGTTTTAATCTGCAGGTAGACTCGTGGGGACCCCCGGAGCAGAAAAGAGAGACGTGATCGAGATACAGAGTGTAGGTACGCCTCGCCATCTGGAGCACTGTTCACAGACCCCGTAATCCCCTGATCCCGAAATGCTCTTGCAGGTACCCATCGAGTCAAACCCCTGCTCTGAGAGCCAGCGTGGTGTCGTGCTTAAGGTCCCTTTCAGCCACCGGTGGGGGGATCGGGGGGGGCACGGACACCATCAGGGAGTGGGAAGTGGCATCGCTCCCCCCCTTCCCCCTCCAAAGTGATGTCACACGCGACATGCCTGTGCCACCCGGCATGTTGGCGACATTGGGGGCAACGCTCTGGATATTGGGCAAAACTCTACGGTAAAATTGGCATCGAACTATGGAGTTTTGTGTCACCCGTGACATGCTGGGGTGGCTTCTGGGTGACGCGGGCGTGTCACGTGCAACCTTGCTGCTGGGGGGGGTTGGGGGGAGGGGGTTCCCTCCTGCTGGCCAAGTGGGCAGCGGTGAGCAGCAGCCCACACCATCGTGGCCCCGCCCCCACCATGCCCGGCGTCATGACGTCACTTCCCTGTGATGTGCATGCGGCGCGTGCGCGCACCAGGAGCGCGCAAGAGTCCCCCGCCGGCAAGGTAGGTAACATTTGGCAACCCTGGTTGAAGGAAATGCAATTAGAAACGTTTGTACTATAACCCATAATCCAGCATAAAGTGTAGGTATGTGCTTTTGCAGCCAGAACTGTTGGCCAGAGTTTAAAAACCAAAGAAAATAAAGGTGCTCTCGCTCTACCTGCACAATGCTCTCAGAGATCAGAAAAGCACAACAAGACAGAGATACAAAAGCCCTGGCCTGAAACTGGGGAACACACTCTAAGAACTGACTAAAACAAGCCCCAGTCCTCCCCCCCCCCAGCCAAAAAAACAAAAAGATTAACCACAGAACACAACCAAACAGCCCCGCAGCAGCAAGGCACCCCCCCCCCAGCAAAAACCAGCAACAAACCAGCAAAAACACAACTGTTTCTCTGACAAACCACAGCACAGAAGCAAGGCCCACACACTCCCACACCCACCACCAGTACCCTCGCAAGCAACCGAAAGGAATAAAGCAGAACTTTTAAAAACAAGACCTTCACAAATCACAATGGGAAACCACAACAGAACAACACCAGAGCACTATCTGGGACAACAAGTGCACAACACGGAACCCACAAAGAGCAGCTGCCCCCCCCCCCA
>NW_015171608.1:46161-48794 GCF_001447785.1 Gekko japonicus
AAGCAGACCACCCAACCTAAAGTAAAGGGGCACTAATTTGAAAGGTCCTTTTACTAATATCCTCCTTTTAAAAAATATTATTTTCCCCAAATCTTACCTTTTAGATGTCTTCTTCAGTCCAGGTAGAGTTCACCCTGAGCCAAGCAGGCCAAGGCAGGCACAGAGCAGTAGCAGCTAAAGGCCAGCAGCAGCCACCACATAATACCCCAGGAAGCAGCAACACCAGACTTACAAGGGTGCCCATGCATTTGCAATTTGCAAATGCATGGCTGTGATTGGCTGTGGGGACCCCTCTCCCCCTCCCTCCCTGATCCCAGGGAAGACCAGGAGAAGACAGGAAAAGGCTGCTTTAGATAGGTTCTGGATTCTTCTTTCTTTCTGCTTCCACTGCCCCCTTATTTTTATTCAACGCCCCCCAACAGTGTTCCCTCTAAGCTGAGTTAGTGTGAGCTAGCTCAGAGTTTTTTCGCCTCCAGCTCACACATTTTTGTCTTAGCTCAGGAAGGATGTGGCTCCCGAGCAAACTAATTTACGCAGTATCCAAATCGCTCGCTCGCGACTTTAATGCTAGGAGCTCACAAAGTAGAATTTTTGCTCGCAAGACTCCACAGCTTAGAGGGAACATTGCCCCCCAATTGCACCCAGGGCTCCTACCCCCCACCTGGATCGTTCCAGCACACCCCCCCCCAGGGGGCAGTATTCCCCACTTTGGGAACCAGCAGTCTACACCACAGGAAGGGCGGGGCAGGGATCCCAAACAAGAGCACCTTTCATGCCAGGGCCAACCAGATCGGCACGAAACATTACGCAAGCTCACCAGAATTCTTCATTTATTTATTTATTTATTTATTTATCCTTAGATTTGTATCCCGCCCTACCCCTGAGGCTCCAGGCGGCTAACAAGGGCACAGTGTGCCAAAATTAAAACAATAAAAACACATCATATAAAACGGTAAAATACAATAACAAAATTAGACACAAGATGGGTAGGTCTTAAACCCAACGGTAGCTTTACCAAAACCTATCATACACTTCGTGCAGGGGCGCCTCGCCCCCCCAAAGGGACCAGATAGTCGTGGTGATGGTGCGACGGTGCATAGGTGGCAATGGTGGAGTACTAGTGGCCAAATGTTACAACATTTAAAAAAGAAGAGGAGGAGGAGGGGATTGGTCTTATACCCCCGCCCTTCACTACCCATAGGAGTCTCAGAGCGGCTTACCATCTCCTTTTCCCTCCCCCTCCCCACAACGGACACCCTGTGAGGAAGGTGGGGCTGAGAGAGCTCTCTCGAGGACTGCCCTTGAGAGAACAGTTCTGAAAGAACTTGTAACTGACCCAAAGTCACACCAGCAGCTGCGAGTGGAGGAGTGGGGAATCAAACCCGGTTCTCCCAGATTGGAGTCCACACTCCTAACCACTCCTACCCGCTACACCAAACTGGAAGTGAAGCAGGCATTTATCATTCAAATGACTCTTTGGCCATATAAGGGGATAGCTGTTTGTTTTGGGCGGGAAAAATAAGCCTAGTTAGTGGAAAATTCCACTGTTAGGATGTAAGATGTGACGTGTAACTCTGTTGCTGTATAAAAGCCTGGAGCCTGCGTTGCTCTGGGTTCAGTCTGTTTAAAGCAGCGTTCTTCGCTGACTGAACCTGGCGTCGTTAAAAAGTTTCTCCTCCTCCTGTTGACCTGGTGGTCACTGCTTGGGCTTGGCCCCTTTCGCCCTGCTACAGTAGAAGAACAGAAGGCAGGTTTCCCCATAGTGTGATGTTGTTGTACGCACCGCTTATGAAACACTTTGTACTCTGCCACTGACTAACAGTCAGTCTAACTTAGTAGGTGCACTTAACACTTCCACGGTGCATATGTCAAGTGCCTTTGATGATTCTAATCACAGTAACTGAAATCAATCGTGGACATATATTCAGGTATTCACTTTGGTTCAGTGCTTAAATGCATTCTGGGTAGAATACAAAATGCTGACAGGCAATCATACTGCTTGCGACCTTGCTTGTTCTTGCCAACTATAGCTGTGCGTATTCCTGATGTCATTTAGCCTACGTTAGATGAAGAACACACACCACTATGTACCCATATCTGCTACTTTAGATACTTTTAGAATCTCATAGCCTGGGAAGAAGAAGGCCCATTGTTCTACTGAAGGAGGTATATTTTTGCCTGAGAAAATCCAACCCACAGGTTGGAGCCCAATCAGAATGGTCTGACGGATATGTGACAAAGTTTGATGGAACCAATAATTATGATTTATTTCTAACTGTCATAGGGGGTATAAAATCCTACGTCTCCCACTGTAACCTTAGGGAAGAGCTGTGGGTATCCGAGGATTCAAAACCTTGTTGGGCCTGTATTTTCCCCTTCTTTATTAATAAAGTTTTTTAGCCTGGATCCTCCTCTACAAGACTGCCGAGTGCATTCTCAAATTGGGCTGGGGAAGCACAACCCATGACGGAGTTTCTGTCTTACAATGTTGAGGTCTGATCTCGCAAGGCACACTCTATGAGATGCAGTGCGGGCTTCCATATTTTGGGCAGACCGTGTCCAGGGGCCCCCTTCTGCCCACAACCATTCCCCCACCCCACCCATGCTTCCTTTCTATCCACTGGCTGGTGCAT